>NW_028177813.1:0-18939 GCF_964030765.1 Micromesistius poutassou | reverse complement strand
ATACACTTTCATCACCCCGCCGACGCAATTATTAAATTCATGCCCCTAATGTAAAAAACATTAACTTTAATGAACAGTAGATATACAATTCTCCATGAGATCGAAGAGTCCCCCATCTACATAAACAGATTCATATCTGTAGGCATATATGTAAGCTAATTGTAGGTTTTTAAGTATTCATAGTAGCAATATCCTTGCCAATGCGCAAAACTCTCTTCTGCCGTGCTGTTTAATTCACTCCACTCACATTATTATGGGACACATGCAGTGTATTTCATTTCGTGCCATATGCAATATGCAACATGCAATACATCTCTACCAGCAACACCATGGAATACTTGAGTACTCCGACATGCAACCCTAACTACTCTCCACAAAACCATGTTAACGGGCCAGCGTTTAAAAATCTGAACGTACCTGAACTGTCATTTCATGATGTAATTATGTAATTATGACCACAAAAAAAAAACGTTTTTATACAACTAAAAATATTCAAAAAGGGAACGCTCCTCGCAGGAAGCACCGGAGCGCTGCAGTGGTTGAAGCACGCGCAGCGAATGTCAAGTAGAGTCCAACAGGAGCCGCTACAGAGGGGGACACTACAGAGGGGACACTACAGAGGCTCCCCGAGCGACGGACAGATGGGGGCAGAGCGGTCGCACCCGGGAGACTTAACTAGGGTTACAATAAAATGCAAACACATAACGCCGGGCAATACATACACTCCACGTTGGCACTTAAGATCGAGCAAAAAGTCTCATAAACGCTGATGACGGTATAAGGGTTTTGTTTTTTCTGTGTTTTTTTTTCAACTCCATAGATCTGACACATAAGGCGTGTTTAGGGCTCCACCAAAAAAAAAAAGCACTTAGCACTTGAAGAAAGCACTCGTGGTTGTGTCGATTTGAATTTGAATCACCCACTCCTTCAGGTATAGAGCCACCATATGGATCTGTTGCAGTCTGGCCTTCCTAGCGATCTGCCAGCCATCTGTTACCCGTGCAAGTTTAGCTTCTGCACTTTCTGCACTTCCTGCACTTTCCCCAATCTGCCACACCCTTTCGCTGTTCTTGCGAAAGTCTTAATGGGCAGCCATTTAGAGAATTAAACCATCCATACATAGTGTTGCCATACACCGCCAAAGCATTTCTCTAATCCTATAGTTATCTCATTTCCATTTTCTCCTGTCTTCTCATTATTTATGTCTCTGGCTGTGCGGCTGCCCGGCCCCCGCACTCCCACATTACATTGTAGCAGCAGAAAGTGCAAAATGTCAGGAAATAATGAGAAGCATTCCGAGTGTATTGTCATTTCCCAACATTGCCCCGTGCTACCGTCTTCTATGAATAGCACAACAACACATAAACACAGTGTGTTCCTTCCCTCTCCGAGTCGACTCCCGGGGCCCCTGCTGCAGGCTCCTTGACCAATGAAAGGCTGGCTCTACCAGAGAGGGGTGTTTAATCAAAGCTAAACATACTGATATGGATCCGTTTACCAGTGAGGTGTTATCCATTTGAAGTGAAGACTGCGTCTGTCAGATAACAGTCTCCCCCCCCCCCCCCCCACAACATATCTTCAGAGGACCTCACCTTTCGCAGTAGACAACGTGTGATTAACACAGTGTGAAGTACAGTACGAAGAAAAAGGAAAAGAACCCGCATTTACAGTTTTTCAACCGTTTGTTGACGTTTAGTGACAGACCAAAAAAAGAAAATAAAGCCTGCAGGGGCCATCACGACACCTCAGCGACAGTACGGACTTGGTTACAGAATGGAAATCATTTAAGAAAGGAACGGACAAAAAATATCAACAAATGTTGTTTTTTTCCACCTTGGACTTAATCTGTCGGGCGTAGCCCGGGGCCGGGTGCCTGTCCTCTGGGGAGGCCGAGACAAGCCCCGACTATCCCCTCCGGAGACGGCCAGGGAGGGATGAGCAGCAGGACGGAGGGATCAACACTTCCAAGCCCTTCCACAGATTGCTGTTGAAGTAATTTACAGTACGCTGGCTAAGACACGCAACCAGGCGTTCATAATGAGAGAGAGAGGCAGAGGGCGAGAGAGAGAGAGAGAAAGAGAGAGAAAGAGAAAGGGTGGAAAGTGTGTGAGAGAGAGAGAGAGAGAGAGCAAGAGTGAGAGAGAGAGAGAAACAAAGAGGGAGAGAGAGAACGAGGGGAGGGGGGGGGGGGGGGGGCTGCGATTCCTATGATAATAACTATATTGGCAACATTTGGAGGCAGATGCGGGCCAACCCCTTCCCAATTAACCAAGAGAGTCAACCTAGTAATTGATTGATTTACACCCATGGCGTTAGCTGGCAAAAAACTAGCCTAGCCACAATTGCCTGGTCGAGTGTAAGAGTGGCTGAATGTGTGTTTTTGTGAGTGAAGCTGAATGTGTGTTTTTGTGAGTGGCGCTGAATGTGTGTTTTTGTGTGAGTGCAGCGGTGTTGCGGTTGGTGGTTCAGTGGCGGGGCGGGGCCTTGGGGAAGAGCTGGCAGGCAGCGTGGACCGCCGCGATGCACCTGAGGGGTTCAGTGGCGCCGAAAGAGACCGGGGGGGCCCAAGGATGAAAACATAAAGAGAGGAGAGACAGGCGAGGAGGGCCACCCGGAACACAAGGCTTTTGATGGACAATTACCAGGGCCAGATAGCGGCGAGGTCTGATAGCCCCACACCACACCCCTCCCAATGGCGAGAGAGAGGGGGAGAGAGAGCGAGAGAGAGAGAGAGAGAGAGAGAGAGAGAAAGGTGGCAAAGACAAGCAGCGCCAACAGCAGCAGCAGCAGCAGCAGCAGCAGGAACAGAGCATAGATGACATCTCCCCCATGTGACAACCGTTACCTTGACACCGCGTTGCTGCGTGGTGGGGGGCCGCTTGCATCACACCAGGCGACGGCGGTCTCCCACACGGCCGGGGTTCAATGGGTGAGCGATCATAGCCAGTGTACCCCCCCCTCTCCACCTGCTCCCCCGCCACCCCCTCAGGCTAAAAACGGCTAAACACTAAATAAAGTCATCTCGGCCTCTACCGACGGCGTGCTGTGTGTCACCGTGGGCAGGCGGACTCATTTGGTTCATTGGCTCTCTCGGTTTCCTGCTCTCCCACCTCTCTTTACACAGATTCCGCCGCAGAAGCACCCTCACAAGTCTTTTGTTATTGTTAAGTGGCGGTTGTGAGACGGCGGCTACTACGCTACGTGTGAATGGCTGGCAAGGCTAGCCAGCCAGCAGGTAGGGGCTTTTGCGTGGGAAATTAATTATAAGGGCCTGGGAGGGTGCATTAACCCACGTCAATCTGCCAAAGACTAGAGCAATTTCACACTCGAGTGGACAGAATCATGACCATTCATTTTTCTTTGCAGGTGACGGAAAGAACAAATATGTTTGGGATGGCTCAACGAGGTGTGGTGCGTGAGCCATATGCCGCTAATGGCTCCGCTGGGCTGTTATTTAGGAAACACAAAAACAATGATCTTTACTGGATGCTTCCGACAGCAGGTCATGACATTATTCAGATCTGAGTAGAGGAGGTGAACTTGTGAAACAGGATTAGGGATTAATTATCATCCCTGGGTAGTCATTATTCTCTGATATGCTGGTTAATAAAGGTTTTCATTTTTATTTAGGAATTGCTGCCAAAGCCACAAGCTAGCCATAACATACAGGGCCGTTCCTAGCTATAAGCAGTCAAAGTGAGGGGTTAGGGCCCCCAAGCCAAGGGACCCCTTTTAAAATTTTTTTTTTTTGTGTCATTTTTTTGAGCGATTTGGATCCTTAGATCAATTTCAACAAGTGAAAGCAAATCCCAATGGTATGGGTGGGGAATTGGGATAGAATAGTTTTTTGGGCCTTATAAATATATATAGATTTATATATTTCAGAATTTATGAGAATTGAGAAAGCAGTTTGTTCAGTCAGATGTGGGCTGGAGCGAGGACTGTTGGGATGTGGCCTGGAGCCCCCAGAAGGTCAGAAACAGCCCTGCATGCATAATATTTAGGGACTTCCTATCTGTATGGAGAGCAGAGTCATGATCGTTTTCATACCGATTTGGTTGCAGCGGCCCTCACAGTCATAGCATTAATCTAGCTAGTGGTACTCAGAGCTATTACTAGGTCAATGGAGAGAATGAGATAATATGCTTGCCAGGGGTTACGTAATGAACAAATGTTTGAAGATTAAAGGGCACATGTCAAATCACATTGGTGCAGTAGCGAGTGACCCCGATGGTTTGTCACACAAGGTCTGTTTACAGTCAAGCTCTGTTCTGCTCCCTCGGTGCCGATGTGCGGCTCTGAAAATACACTGCAATGTAATGAATGACAATGCACAAGGACATGTGTGTGTGTGTGTGTGTGTGTGCGCGCATGTACCACCGATACAGGGCTATGTTATTTTTATGCACTGTAGACAAGTCTATCCCGGTAATTGTGTTCAGAAAAACATAATATTGTTCTGCGAGGAGCCACATAATGTATGCTTGGCTGGTAAACGGGAACCGTTCTTTTAAGAAGAACTTCACCCCGATGTCACCTCTCATCTTCGTCCACGGCAATGGGCAGCATATGGCAGATTGCTCTTTTTTTTTTTTGGGGGGGGGGGGGGGGGGGGGTTACAGAGCAGGATTGGAGATTTCATAGCCTTTTGATGTTGTGATTTCAAGTGAGAACGAGGGATTGTGATGAGAGACATGAGAGAAAAGACTCCAATTAGGGACAGCACACACTCCCTGGGATGCCATGCCATTATTTTTTGAGACCCACTCAAACTCTGGCAAAGTATATGAACCAAACTCTGCCTCAGGGCTGAGGGCAAGTCGAAGGAATGTGTATGCATGCGTGTGTGTGTGTTGTGGGTGTCTGTCCGAATCAAAGCAAAGTATGTGTCTGCACACCCATGTGCGTGCGTGTGTGTGTGCGCTTGTGCGCGTGTGTGTGAGTTGCGTGCGCGTGTCTGTCCGAATCAAAGCAAATGATGTCTGCACACCGGTGTGTGTGCATGTGCATGCATGTGCGTTTGTTTGTGTGTGTGTGTGTGTGTGTGTGTGTGTCTGTCCAAATCAACGCAAAGTCTATGTCTGCATAGCTGTTGATGCATGTGTATTTGTGCACGCGTGTGTGCTTCAACATGTGTGCATGTGTGTAGTATGTGGGCCCTTTTGAGGTTTCTATTACTTTTTGGCCTCAAGACAGGATTTGTTGTTTTTGAAATAACAAGAGAACAAGACTTGGGGCCATTAGAGATGCTGCCAATGGGTGGGAAATGGGGAGGGCCCCTCTATACTACTATCGGGTCCTTCATATAGGTGAGGTACGCATTCACACAGCAACACGGTGTGTAACCGGTGTTCATTTCCCCCACTCACCCTGATATTCTAGAAACACTGCATTTCCTAAGAGAAAACAAAAGCATATGCCAGAAATGACGGCTTGGAAAGTGTTACTTCGCTTTTAATCAGCGTTATTATTATTCATTGGGTTGTATGCGATGCAGTTCTTTTGTTCTGGCTCACGCGGCGTTTGAAGGGTAAATCAATGAAATGAGTGGCATTTCGCCGAAGATCTTCTGTGCGAAACGGGAGGTTTTACAATTGCTAAGTTACAGTTACCATGATACAGAAAGTCTGAGGGTGTGACTCAGCAACCCTCCGTGTCCAAACGGAAAGCCCGCGAGTAAATGTTATGAGCATGTGAAATAATGCATCGTTTATGCAGCTGCAGCCTTAGAGGACTATGGGGTGGCTTATGCCAGCAACTCAATCCTATTCCAGTTCTTCAAGACTGTCCAACGGGGGAGTAGGGGGGGATGAGGGCAAGTGAGAAAAAGGCGAGAATCTAGCTTTCATGGCTGCTTATATAAATGCAGATGAGAGGTGCACCAATACTGCAGATAAGGCAGAAGGTTTGTGCGAGGAGATGTGAATGTGCACAGATCTTTTCGCACCGTTGATATATTTAGCAGAGATTAAAGGGCCCATGTGATGCAACAGCCACACAAACGCTGAAAGACCGATTTAGTTTTTGGTATTTCTTAAGGGTGTCTGATAGGGGTGTTAAATAATGTTAGGTTCACGCTCCATATCTGCACATCATTAACCCATGGCCTGGTTTGTCGCCCCTGGTTCGTAGTCGTTTCGGCTGTTAAAAATGAAAGAGAAACTTTGTACATCCCTTGCGATGTAAGTATCTTACAACCTTCTCCTTGATATTTCTCTGATGCACGGGCGGTCCAGCCCTTTAATTATACCAACCTATATTTTACATTACTTCCTCTTGTCATCCTGCGATGAGATCCTCTCAAACCTTACATTTCACTTAATATCATGTGAGAATTTATGTCCCCCAAGGAATTGTCTCTTTTTTTTTCCCTCTACTTCAATGACTCACATTAGCCGTTGAAGCGGATCCAAACATTCATCATTCCTAGCGTGGCTGTGATCCTAAGGAAACACCACTGGGCTTAGGCTCCAAAGCTGCAATAAAAGCAACTTGACATTGTGGCTGTCACACACCATGCCTGGTCTCCAACAGCCTCCTTCAACCCGATGTGGTTGGGAGGAATAAATGGGAATGTGGCTCGGAGCGTGGATACAGTATATCAATCAAAGTTCTCCTCCATAAATCATCCACCAAAGACAGATTTCCTTAATAGTTTCCCAGTTTTTTTCTCTTTCGTTTTGTTTATCGTTTGTTATTCTCTTTCCGTTGCGGAATCGCTCCGTCGTCGTCAGGGGAGGAGGAGATCACAGCCTCGGATGACCACCTTGACACCAGAGATGAATTCTCGTGTGTGTTTATTCAAAAAGCACTTGGGTGATAGGTTGGGTGAACACCTCGCCCCAAACACAAATTAGCGAGACTGATGTCTTTGTGTCGGTTTATCTAATTGTGCCAGCGGGAATGCGCCCGGTCGGCCTGAGACGGCGTGCCTTGTGAAAGGGAATCTAAACCCGGTGCCCAGTGCCAAGACTCCTGGGTTGTAGCTCTGGACCTCTCGGTTCTCCCTGAGCGCGGAGAGGGAAGCTGCCAGCGGCATTGTGGTGGAAGCCGGAGGCCGACATGCAGCTGGACTAGCTAATTGCTCCGGTTTCGGCGCTTCGGCACAATTCCACCTCGAATATTTCCCCCCTGGTTTGAATGCCCTCGTTGACTTAGGGAATCTGCCTATGTTTCTCAGCGGGCACAGGGAGAGAATAAACACAAACACGGAGGGGGTGGGGGAAGTCTGTTGTGCTCATCCACAGGTTTTCCTTCATTGCAATTCTCACTGCGATGGGGTCCTTAGGATGCCGGGGTCTTTTTGAAACAGGGCAGACTCGATTACAGGAGAACACGGAAAACATGAGCATTAGGGCGGGTGGCGATTTACTGAGCCGGGGGGAGCCGGGAATTTGCTGATGCCTATAATGTCCCCACTTGTTTCTGTGATGATGGAACAGGCCGACCTATGGGGAGACATTCAAACACGGCGCTGAAGATCCAATTATTGAACAGAACAGATGTTGTGTTCTTATATAAGGGCCACGGTTGTCATGTCGACCAACAGGAACTCAATCATCCGTTCAACTCTTTCAGGTGAAAAGTAGCAACTGGGTTCCTGGCTGTACTGCTTCCAATCTCCTCCTACCCGGACCTGTGTTCATGGTCTATTACATCTGTCTTTTTTCACAGGGATAAAAATGCAGTACAAAGAACAGCACTGGCTAAAGCAAAGGGGGTCTAGTGTGTGTGTCTATTAAAAGGCCTGACGCCGGCGTCTCAGGACTCATTCATAATTACTCGATCATGCAGGGAGAAGGAATAGGAGGCCACTGGCCAAGATCGTCCCCAGGTCAATAACCCAATAGTTCCTTGTGGCCTCAGGCATGGAGTTCACCCCCACATCCACCATGACGTGTGTGTGTGTGTGTGTGTGTGTGTGTGTGTGTGTGTGTGTGTGTGTGTGTGTGTGTGTGTGCAGCGCGCTGTCTGTGATGTGTCTGAACAACAGCACTGATCTTGACCCACTGTACAGACCTGACTCGTGAACACAGGAAAAGGAAAAAAAAAACCAGAAAGAAGTGACAATATGAAACTGGGACATTAAAACCCAGTCAACCATCTGCTGTCGCTGTGCTAGATTGCAGTTTAACGTAGATCCCTGACAATAGAGCGCACATTTACATCCCCGAGATGTAATCAAACACAGACATGTGACGTGTGAGCTGCTTCAATCAGGCCTTTTTTTCTTTTTCTTTTTCCACTCTTTCTGGTGCTGTGTCTTTATTTCATATTCATGACCCCACTCAGCATGAAGTATTAACACAAACTCCTTTTTAAAGCATTCAACATACCGGGGCACTTAGAGGTAGTTGCACTGCCCATGGCGAGAGGCAACGAAAGGAGAACTGGCACAGACTGGCCCCAAGCTTGGGCCGGAGAAGTCCTACAAAAGAAAAGTCACGGCTGCCACTCGCTACAAAACACGCATATAGTCCCCCATGCCTGCCGTCTATATATCCATAGCGGGATATATTGGCCAACAAAGAACAGCCATACCCCCAGCCTGCATGGGCAAATATTTGAGTGTTTCTCCATAGTGTTTAGGGCTTGATGTATGCGGTTATACACAGGGCCAGCTGCCAAGTGCACGGTCAGCAATCCAGTGGTCGAAGTGGCCAATAGGGGGCTGGTAGGGGGAGGGTGGGCGGCATCAGGAACTCGCTGACAGGGGATATTATAAGATAAATAAAACAAACGGTTCAAGTGCATCCATAATTACCTTTGAAATGGAACATCTCCACTTCCCCGGAAGATGCTGCCTGGATTCTGTTTGTGTTTGCCTGGAACTATATCATACTTGACATTATGAAGCGTTATTATCCCCAATTTCAACAGTGAAATCCGTGAATTTCTATAAATAATAAGTACGGTCAAAACCTCTAAAAAGGGTAGCCTCTGCCGAACAAAAATGCATATACATAAGTAGCTGTGTGCTATGGCATAGGAATGAATCTGAACATAATCCTTGGGAAATGATATTTTCTATACAAGTGCATCTAGCTATATACAGTGCCATCTAACTATAATAAGGTTGAGTTACTTGAAAATATATACCCTTGGACCAAAGCCATTTTTCTGTGCTGCTGAATCAATCTCCAGATTAAGATTAGTTGACCTGAGTGTCTATGTATGAGTCTACATATGTGTGTGTGTGTGTACGTGAATGGGCAATGCATGTGTGTG
Organism: Micromesistius poutassou; assembly: GCF_964030765.1. Taxonomy (NCBI): domain Eukaryota; kingdom Metazoa; phylum Chordata; class Actinopteri; order Gadiformes; family Gadidae; genus Micromesistius; species Micromesistius poutassou. The sequence continues at coordinate 9,711 of NW_028177813.1, read as the reverse complement.
TGTGTGTGTGTGTGTGTGTGTGTGTGTGTGTGTGTGTGTTCTGCACGGTGTGTGCTTAGCTCTGTGTCTTTCCAGAACATGTTCATTCAGCCTTCTGAAAAATGTAATAGCTGCTTCCATAAACTGCCTTTCTTATTACCTGCCCTTAAAACGGCTGTGCAGCAATCAGAGAGAGAGAGAAAAAGAAAGAGAGATAGAGAGGGGAAGGGAGAGAGCGAGAGATGGGGGGGAGAGAGAGAGGGGGGGAGGAGAGAGGGGGGAGGAGAGATAGAGAGGGGAAGGGAGAAAGAGTGAGGGGGTGAAGAGAGATAGAAAGGGGGAGAGAGAGAGAGGGGGGGAGGAGCGAGATAAAGAGAGGGGGAAGTGGAGAGAGAGAGAGAGAGAGAAAGTGAGACACTCCTGGGGCACTGTTCCAAAGCGCAGAGCCTCATTTTAAAAACGTGTGGCCCCTTCCTTGTAAAATACGCTCACCCTTATCCACATGATCCCACAAGGCAGATAAATATTAAATAACCAATCAGTTCGGATCAATACGCGACACAGTAACTCTTGAGAAGGAATGCCTCCACAGTGGTCAGGGGGGGGGGGGGGGGGGAAGCGTGGTGGCTGCAGGCGCGGAGAGGTGCCACCGGGGGTGTCTTGGCGGTGGGCAGGAGGGGCGGAGTCAAGGCGGACAACCTCATCACGGCGGGGAAATGATTGAACATCAAATCTCATTAGGTCGGCTCCCCCACAACAACTCATTACATGAGGAAGGGCTGATTAACCCAGCAGCAGTGTTCCCTGCTCTGCAAAGTGCATCCACATTTAGCTCTGTGGACGTGTGTCACCCGCCCAACACTGTCACGTCCTCCGCCACCACCAGCCACCAAGCACACACGCACGCACGCACACACACGCATGCATGCATGCACACATACATACACACATGTAAACACGCACACACGCACGCACACACACGCGTGCACACACACACACACACATGCACTGGAACACATGCATGCATGCACACATACATACGCACATGTAAACACGCACACTCACATGCACACACACACGCGTGCACACACACACATGCACTGGAACACACACACACACGCATGCAGATGCGCACACACGCGCACACGTGTGCACAGACACAGGGGCACAGACACAGTCTCCGCCTGGTGCCATCTCATTCCTATGTTCATTAAAAGCCAAGTGGCGGCAGTAATGTGAATGCTGACATCAGAATAACAATGGCCTGCCCACCGCTGTCATGGTAATGCAACTGGGAGGACACCCGTGATGGACAGACAGCTACTAATAGGCACGCAACGGGCAATGACGCCGGCTCCTTCCTGTCCTTCATTATATGCTTCTTTTTTTTTAAGGGGAGGGACGGGCAGGGGGCGAGGCAGTGGGAAAGAGAGGTTCATGGGTGATATTGATTGTTTGCATGGTAACAGGTGAGGAGGAAGACGGGAGAGAGACGGAGAGGGGGAGAGAACGGTGCGGTGGGAGAGATATTTTTAATATAACAGGTAAGGAGGGAGATGGAGAGAGGGAGTGAGAAAGGGAGGGGGCGGGGGCAGAGAGAGAAATGTTTATGTAACCGGTGAACGGGGAGAGAGCTGGGGAGAGGGAGGGAGATAGGGAGGTGGGAGAGATTATAAGTGTAGTAACAGGTGAGAAGGGAGAGATGCCGAGAGATAAGTAGAGAGTGAAGGTGGGGATGAGGGAGTTAGGAAGCAAGGTAGTGATTTTGTAAGCAGTAACATGGGGATGGAAAGGTTTAAGGTTTAAGTGTGTGGTGGAGCAGTTGGCAGGCTGTTAAAATATCTGTTTATTCCCCAATTACTCTGTGTACCCATTGGGACATATGTGTTATAAATCCATCTCCATTGATATTTTAATACTTATTTTGATAGGCAGTGCAAATGCCCATTTGTGGCATGTTGCTTATAAATAATACATTTAACAGGAAAACACACTACTTCCACTGCATTCCATTACTTTCGTCAATACATTTCGTCTTTACAGGTATTCATGGCGGAGAGAGAGAGAGAGAGAGAGAGAGAGAGAGAGAGAAAGAAAGAGAGAGAGAGAGAGAGACACCCTTATTAGCATTCAACAGAGTCGCAGCCGCTGCAGCCTCTCTCCTTTTCCCCGTCTGTTTCATCCCTCTCTCTGTATATTTGTTTCTCTATCCCTCTCTTTCGCTCTCCCTCCTGTTCTCTCTCTCTTTGCTCTAGCACTCTCTCTTTCTCTCTCGCAGATGCTATAGTGATTGCTATGCCTTCCCTTCTAGCGTACAGTCATTGCTAAACACACATGTGATGTTTGTATGCATACACACGCGCACATACACACGCACGCACGCACACACACATACCCATAGTCTCGATAGCTCCAGCCAACCCCAATTGGACACAAATCACTGAGTGCATTTGAACATCATCACCGGCCGTTACCTATAAAGAACACCAATAAAAAAAGCAAGCCTTTTCGATTGAAGCGTTTAAAGCCTATATGTAAAGTGGCAGGCAGTGGAGTACATTAAGTGATTGTAGTGGAGCAGTTGTTTTCTCCTCCAGAGAGAGAGAGAGAGAGACCGAGAGAGCAGCGGGGAGAGAGGAACACACCCACACATTGTGGAAGCCATGAACCATGAGGGTCGTTTTGTCTCGGTAACACTACTCTGCTGTGTACAGGGATGCTCTGTTCTAGCGTGGTAGCATACATAGCATGATCTGCTAGTTTTGTGTTACTGGTATCCGGTGACGGAGAAATACACCAAGGTACACAATGCTAAGCTTTATAATAGCATGAGTAAGCTCTCTGGGTCACACACATAAATACCCCCCTGCCCCCCCCTACCACCACCATGCACGCATGCACAAACACCCACGTACATTTCACACACGTAACTTCAAAGCTGTGTAAAATGACTGACTTGTCAAATCTCCGGTTGGCCTCATAATTGTGCCACGGCCCAGGCTGCCAGCACAGAAGGCGGTAGATGTGAGACATCTATAACTGATCTATCCCTTCAACCTCCAAATGCGGGGAATCTTCCCGGGCCATTTAATTACATCTTTAGCGGGGGGAGCTTGAAAACCTCATTGTGTGAAGAGGATAAATATTTGGCGAAATGTGAATGGTGGGAAAGGAATCCGACGCAGACGCGGAGGGGAATGGGTTTAAAGATGAGGGACACACGCAAAGACGCACACAACGTGTGTGTGTCTGTGAGGTGTGCTGGACATTGGACAGCTTTGCCCTTCTTCACACGCACGCACGCACGCACGCGCACCTGTCTCCTTCCCCTCTCTCGGATCCTCAACACACTCATTCATACCAATGCACGCCTCAAAAATTAGCAATGTGGCGCGCATCTCCTCCGCGTCCTCCACCTGCGTTCACCGCGCCAGTCCCCCGGGAGCGGCGAGCAGCACCACATCCTTGGAACCGGGATCTTGAACTGATGACTAAAGGCGATATAAATCACTTTCCCTGCAGTTGAGGGCCTCTGACAAGTCAGCCGGTACAACAGCACCGAGCTAACGGCTAGCGTCGATACACCCTGAACACGGCTGAGATGATTGGTAGCCGGGAGACGCGCCCATGACACATGAGGATTACCTTATGCTAAGGTGGTTGACAGAATGTCTAATATGTGGGAGGGGGGAGGAGGGGAACCGTCAGCGCGTCCGTCAAGTGGAACACCCCGAGAGACCAGGCTGTTGAGCGGCCTCGCCGCCGAAGTGCGTAAAGCAGACGCGCGTTAATGTATGGCTCCTCATTAAGGCAGGCTGAGGACACCAGGGACCACCCACCCACCCACCCATGCGCGTAACACACTCCTCCCACGCACTCACACAGACCCATGATGGATCTGAAAAGAAAAGGAAAAGAGAAAGAAAGAAACTGATCCCACCGGATGTTGGACTGGGAGCCGAGCCGCTCACAAATAACTCGTCAGCCCTGACTGTGTGGACGACGACGGCATGCGGCTGCGTCGGGCTCGATGGTCGCAAATCACTCTGGCCAAAAAGTCAATTAAAGAGGCCGCTAAAAAGCATTTTACATCTAATTACATCACACAAATCATCCCGGACAAGCGCGCACGCGTGGTCGCGCCGGGCCACGGATTTGCAATACAAAGACGGCGCCCCACCACTGCAGAGCTCGGGCCGACGTTCTGGAGTTTTTTCTAGGCTTCCATTGTGAACCGAGTTTTTAGCATAATTACCTGTGTCTGTGCCACTCTGCTGATTCTATTACTTTTTACTGCCCCCTTTCTCCCTCGAATCTTGTGAGGCTTATTATAAAAGTGACTTTAAATGGAGGGATAGGGGGGCTCCTTTTAATGTTGGCACCATTTCAATGGATTTGGCGCGCACACGCTCACACACGCTCTGACACACACGCACACACACACACACACACACACACACACTCTTAAATGTCTCCAAAGCCACACAATCCGAGGGGAAAGTGTGTTGCTTGAGTTCGCTCGCATTAGAGAGAGAGGGGAGGCTTGGAAAGACGTTATGTAACTGGAAGCTTCCCACTCAAAAGTGAATTGAGGGTGAAAGATGCAAGTCATTCTACATTTTTCTTTGTGGTCCGAATTTTTTCATGTATTTATTTATTTATTAGGCCTAAGCACAAGTAGGTCAATGATACTCTCCCCAAACCTCTACCCAGAACCCAGGATGGATCATTAATTAAACAGCATTATCGTATGTTAAATACAAACAACAAAGGCTCATATGAGATGGAGGTTCAACACATTTTTAATTAGCATCACCCAGAGACCCTGGTTTCAACCATCGACTGCATAAAGGTTTCACCCCTTTTTGTTCTGTCTTTTCTCCTGAGGCTGTCTTGCTCTCTATGTTGTTAACCTAGCATGGACACACTGGTGTAGCACTGTGTATTTTTAACTGTGTCTAACAAGAGGAGGACAATTGGATGTTGATGTTGACGCACTGTGCTCCTGCAACCTTTAGCTGCCCATGGTTCCTAATGGAGTCTTTGGTTAGTGTGGTCAGTCGGTTCAAGCAGAGAAGCCCAATGGAAAGCATTATGTTGTTTTGTCCAAGAGGCCTTTTAGCGGTGAACCCCTATGGAACAAAGCACCATGTCTACAATGATTAGGTTTATAAACACTTAGAAGCACAATACCACATTACTAATTGCATTTGTTCAAAAAAGATCAAAGTGATGTTTCATTAAAAAAAAGATTTACCTTGTCTCTGTAGGAGTGCCCGCCTTGTGCACAATGTACGTTCACATAGCACACTCAATACATTTTTGTTTTGACAGACGGCACGTAGTGCACACTTGCCTGTTTCCCCTTGCCATCCAGCAGTAGCTTTGACTTTTAGATGCGTGTTCAACCCGAAACCTCAAGACAAATGCTGGCGAAAAATGTATTAATGAGAAAATGTCAGTATTAATGATATCCTGACAAGGTTAAGCTTGCGAGGTCACCCGAACCGCTGGAAGACCTTCAAGCCTCATAAAATGTGTTCCCTTTACTACTTTGAGGTCTCTCATGTGTCGAGTAGCAGTGTTTATGCTGTATTAATATTGATAGAGGCGGGTTGGCATTTCATTGTTTCTGTTTGCTGTTGAATAACACATGTGAAGAAGAGAGCAACACACAGACTCCAGAATCAAACAGAGCAAGCTTGTGGTTTGATATTTAGGCGTTATGACACCCTTCAAATAAGTTACTTTTGAAAAATAATTAATTGTCTAACAGGCTTTGCAGACAGCAAACACAAACCCAGCAACTCCATTTCCAGGCTATTACAAAGGTCATTAGCAAACTAAACATAATGACAATTTCCCTACATTAAACTTGGCAACGATTTTCCTGGCACTTTTTGGTGCAATAGATCTGAAATGATTCTTTCATCATTTTGTGTGCAGGGCTGCTGTGTGTCTGGGCATAGCTGCGCCCCCCACTAAGTCACTTTTATAGTGGGAATAAATTGGTGCGTTCAGAGTTCCATCCAGCCTGTCATATTTAACATATTTATGCTCTGCAGTGAGCCAAGCCTATACGTCTGAAGTGTCCACCAGTACAGTCGGCAGCTTGTCAGTCTGGCTTCCTGGACATTGCCAATCCCTTCACACCTGGTTGAGAACTAATACTTCATAGGCCTTATTCTGTCAATGCTTTTTGTTTAGCTGGACAGCCAGAAGTCCAACCCCCACAATCCTCTCTCTGTCCCTCTCCCTGTCTTTATGAAATAATGGGAATCTTTGAGAAAACCTTCCCCCTATTGATTAAACTGTCATACTGCACTAGTGTGATTGATCACTCCTCATTCAATCATGTCGCAAGCTTGAGTGACAGAAAAACAGAAGGGGGAAAGGGAACAGGATCTTCAGTGGGTGGTCTGGCGTGAAGTGCTGTGGTGTCACCACTCCATGGGATTTAAATTATAATCCCCTACCAGGTGGGCTTCTAACCAGACATGCTGGGTTTCTTCCCTCTTCTGGGGAAGACAGTCTAGGGTTAAACCAACCTGACTGTGTGGATCCATAAAAGTACACCTGTAAAAAAAGAGTACAGTACAGGGTTTTGAAGCACTGGGAAATGACTCACCAACACATTGCATCCTATTGAGAGTGATATGGGTTATTTAATTGCAGCATTGTGTGAACAGCACAGCATTACCAATGTGTTGTTGGGGCATATACAGCCAAGTCAATAAAGCAGTGTACGCGGATAGCTACTTCATTATGCACAGCCCGGAGTTGAGGCTTCAGCAGTCCCTCTTATTACCTTTGAGAAAGTGAATTACTCTGAGGAGCACTGGCCCTCCCACTACGCAGACAACTCGCTTTACTACCAATCCGGCTGAAGTAGCGACTGCACCACTGCCTCAAAACTTCCATCATGAAAGGACTGATTCAAGAGGACTTAATTATTTTTGATCCGCAGTGCAGATCTGACAGAACGACATCAAAGACAGCGCATCCATCTCATTTGTTTATTTAGAAATAAAGCCAGTACATAGATATGCAAAACAGTCTGCGGCAGGGAAGGCCGCCGCGCAGACGATTTCTACAGCAAAGTAGTATGAACACTCTTCACCTCACAGCAAAAGTCCGTCTTGGGAGAAAAATAAACATCAGCTTCTCTAATGCCTGATGCCCACGCTATGAAAGATAGCTCCGCACAGTCCACCACATAATATGCGTCCAGTCGGCCCCAGCTATAGGAAGAGGTTAAAGGTGGGAAATATAACTTTAATCAGCTCGAAGGCTGAGGTGTAATGTTTCCGAGGATCGCAAAGAAGTGGTGTGAAAAAAGGACCACTGAGTTCGGGGATTCTACCAAAAGAGAAAACACCAAACATGTTTACCTCTTTAGCGTTTTAAAAGCCCGGAGACCCAGGAGGTGTCTTCAAAGACTTGATTGATTAAAACAAGCCAAAATAGTGTGAGTCCTTTCAAAAACGTTTTCAAAAACTTTCAAGCCTGAAAAACATCTTTATTAGCGTTTAAGCGATTAAGGCTCAGGGTGCGCTTTAACTGACAGAGCGAGAACGAGCGGAGGGTAAAGTCAGTAAGGAACACTCACCCACCTGTTTGATCAAAAACAAAATATTGATCCTAAAATGTGGACGCATTTACACTCGTTGACAGGTAAAAATAAAAGCATGTGGCTGTGGAGAAGGTTGATATATGGTTCATACTTGTTATGCCCGCTGGGCACTGGTGGACCCAGGTAGCTGGGGATGGAAACGAGACCTTGTCTCCGTGTGTGCACTTGAGCTCTACCAATTGTTGCGGGGGAGTGTGTGTGTGTGAGTGTGTCTGCGGGTCTGTGTGTGTTGCAGGCTTATCTACCAACACAGAAGGCTGGAGAGAGTGCTCTCCATAACCTTTGGTTAACCTAAGCACGTTGACGTAAAAAATATATTATGGAACTGGTGAAACCCAGGGTGGGGTTCTTAAAGGAAAGGAAAAATAAATTTATCTTGTAGGAAGGCAGATCACAGGTCACGCATCGGAGGAAACATTTAGTGTCCGACCAATCATGTAGGGATATGACAAATATTGTATAAAAGATAGAATAGAATTATGGTCACTTTGGTTTCTCTGAGCTATGACAAAGCATCGAACAGACTAGTTTTAGCACACCTTAATTGCCTACATTTAATGCTGCTGTTAGGCGGCCGATCATTTGCATAGTTCATATTCGCACTACACATTTTAATCAATGTTATGCCCCTATGCAAGAGAAAAAATAATAAACACCAAAGTGGCCCCTCCATATAATTGTAAAATAGGTTAGAATACAAAATACACAAGCTCTAAATAAACAGGTATTGGAATTAAGCTCATATCTATGGTTCCCTATATTCCACATTAACAATGTGATGGGGTCACACAAGAGGAATGGGGGTGGGGGGTTGGGGGGGGGGGGGGGGGGAGGGGGTCACCTTCGTCCAGTTTTCTTTCCACTAATTGTGTTTCCCCAGAACAAAATTAACAAATGACAAAAACAAACATGAAATACACAAAAAAAAAACAACGAAAAACACGTTGGAAACATTGGAATCATTTGACGCGGTGAGAACGAGCAAGGAGCAATCGCGTGCCTCCGTGAGGGTCTGCAAAGATAAACGGCGAGCCACTCACCCTCAAGCTTGCGATACACATGAATATGCTGCAGGAAACCTACAGTATAGAATGATTCTTGATTCTGCGGGCTAAAAACACAACAAAGGAATTAATAAAATACCAATCTCTCGCCCTTCTCTGGGGATACACACTCCCCCCCCCCCCCTAGATGCTGTCCATGGCCTTGAACTCGCTGAGGGCCTGCACCGGGTTGATGTGCTTCTTCTGGGAGGACCGCTTGACCTTGTTGGTGTGGGGGTCGTCCTGCTTCTCCCGCTTGACCAGCGGCTTCTTCTCGGGCGCCTTCATCCTCCAGGAGATGGCGGGCATGTTGAGAGACTGCATGGCCTGGCTCTTCTGGTACTTGGTGGAGGCCACGTAGGAGGCCTTGACGGTGGACACCACCGTGTTCATCAGGTTCTTGGCCGCTTGGATCAGGGACATGGCGCTGTCCACCTGCACGTACAGGAACTCCTGGGGTGGAGAGAAGACACACGGCGGCGGCGGCGGCGCGTTGAGGTGACTGTTTGCACGTTAATCTGTTCCGGTTCGCCCCACTTTGCTCGGGGAAGGGACGGTCCGACATCGGAGACAACACAAAATAATGAAACAAAATAACGACCTTTACCGAAATTTATTCGACATCCTAACAGGTGTGAAATATTTCAGAATATGAAAAAAGGTCACCCTAATTTAATCTCCTCAAAGTAATAGCCTCAAAGGCTGTAAAGACACTTGATGGGTAGTGCTGGGAAACTACGTCTCGTTTCAGGCCTGGAGAACACAGGAACTAATCTTCTGCCCAGGAAATGGATGGACTTTGAACAATTACACCGGCACAAGTAATTAGCTGGCCCTGCTCCTGAAGGTTTGGGAGGTGCTGCTATAGGTTAGTCATCATCTATCATCTGCTCTGGAAGCTTAGCTAGCATTTAAACAATGGGAGTAAACCCCCTAACGTCAACGCCCTTATCTTTGGGGTTTGAAACGTGGGCTGTTAAAACATCAGTGGGCTAATTAGTTTGGGCATGCATTGCAATGCATTAAGAACAAACTGTCGGACACGGGCAACCGTTA
>NW_028177814.1:7500-13299 GCF_964030765.1 Micromesistius poutassou | reverse complement strand
ACTGGGCAGGAGGGGGGGGGGGGGGCGGCGTGGGGGGGGGGGGGTGGTGCTGACGCTGTGACGCCGACACGACCACTGTTGGAACGCCACGCCCCCCCCCCCCCCCGGCTTTGATGTTCCTGCTCTCTTCTCCCCATCTCATATCGGCCTCCCCCCCCCCACCACCCCCCCCCTCCACCCCCCCCACCCACCACCACACCCCCTCAGTCTGAGGTACACCGTGTAGGAATTACGAAAACGATGACACACTTGTTAATACACACAGCGGCTGACGCTTCATCACCGCGACTTGTACGTTTACGTCATCCACCCCCCCCACCCCCCCCGCCCACCCGCCCGGCCCGAGGCCCCGTGGACCCCCCACCGCCCCCCCCCCATCCTCCATCTGTTTTCTCTGCTCTCTCCCCCCCCCCCCCCCCCCTCCCCGACGTAGGGCTTGAGGTGCCCCAGGCGGCTGGCCCACCTCCAGAGGGGACTGATCTAAGGTTTCCTCCGTCATAATGACCCACGCCTAGAATACTTAGACTGTCGTTCCACCCCCACCCCCCACCCACCCACCCCACTCTCCCCCATACCCTCCCCCGTCTCTCCCTCTCTGTCTTTGACCCGGCCCGCCGTACTCCTATGCTGCTGCCCCGTTCTCACTCTCACTACTCTCTCTCTCTCTCCCTCTCTCCCTCTCTCTCTCTCTCTCTCGCTACACTCTGGCTCTGCCTCTCTCGCCCAGTATTTCTATGTGTTCTGGTGGAGCTTCCTCTTCCCCCCCCCCCCCCCCCCGGCCAGCCCATAGGAAACAGTCTCTTCCTCTCGGAGCTGTTGGGTCACTCCCTCCCACATCCATCAGCTGTTAATGGACCGAGGCTGTCTGGGAGTGGAGCGAACCTCTGCCAGCAGACCAGCAGCCTCAAGGGCAGCACACGCACACACACACACACACACACGCGCACACACACACACACCGACACACACACACACACACACATGTACTCGTTCGCTGGATGCCACCTCTGAGGTCTGTACTGTACTGTCTACGTAGTGCTGACTGACTGCTCTCCTGGGAAGCCACAAGCACACACAGAAACACACACACACACACACACACACACACACACACACACACACACAGACACGCAGGTTTACCTGGAAAACTCATACAGGTGGTTACCATTCAAAAAAAAAAAAAAAGGGACTAAAATAAACTAAATGATATTTTTTTTCCCCCCTTTCCCTCTTCCCTCCTGAATTTCTCCTCCATGACACCCGTCTCTGACCGCCACAGAAAAAACAATATGTCATCTTTGAAAAATGTGTGGGATTCATAAGCCATAGAGTCATGGAGGGGGGGGACACGCGGCACGCACGCACGCACACACACACACACACACGCGCGCAGCCCCTGAGTTATCCCAAATAACAGGTTCAATTAGAACCACATGTATAATCAGGGCCTGCGTTGGGAGCGTGCGGCGACAGCGCGGCTCTCAGGTCCATTACTCCACAAACACAACCTGAGCTCGCGGCCCTCCACCTGCACCGTCTCTCTCTCTCTCTCTCTCTCTCTCTCCGCGCGCCACAATACCTCCCATTCTTCTCTCGTTCACTGATCAATTATTTGAATTCATTCGCGCACCCGACGTGCATTCATGCGAATCCTCACCCTATGCTGCTTATCGGAGTTTCAATGACTATATGGTGAAATACCCACTTGGCGGTTTTTTTTTTTTTGTGCTTATTTTATGATTCCGTATCTTTTTTTTTTTTTACATCTAGAATCTACAAATTAAAATGATTCTTTTTTTTTATATAAACGGTGTGTCGTTTAATTTCGATTTTTTAATGCATGAATATGTTTTATTAAACCATTTGACTGGAATAATTTAAACACGATTTCAGGATGGTATGTATAAAAATGTAAATGGCAACACATTACCTATTCAATAAAAAGTGCTTCACCCACTAATGTTTAAAATAATTTCGAGATTCTTCTTCTTTGCATTCATGACTAGAGAAGAAAGTTGAGCTTTCTTCGGCAGTAAACGATCATTTAACCGCTCTGAGTGCTCGGATAGAGAGAAATAGGAGGACGATTCGGCAGAGAGCATCTCTCTCTCTCTCAGGTCAAATCCAACATGTATGATGTGCCATGTATGGGTGGCTTCTCCCATCACTTAGGACCAGAAAAACACACTCACACACTTGGGCATTGGGATACCAGTTTGGGGAGAGAGAGAGATAGGGGGAGAGAGAGAGAGAGAGAGAGAGAGAGAGAGAGAGAGAGAGAGAGAGAGAGAGAGAGAGAGAGAGAGAGAGAGAGCGAGAGAGAGAGAGAGAGAGATTATGGAGCACAGGAAAGCCATCAGCAAATGCTGGTACAGAGGCCATTTAAAACTTCAAATCCTGCCCATTTACACTCAAGCAAAACTCTGGTGCATTTAGAAAAATGCACTTGTGAGAACATGCACACACACAAACACACACACACACACACACACACACACACACAAACGCAGACACACGCACCCAAACATTTACACTCTTCCCCACACATGAGGTGAGGAGCATTTGAGTGAGTGTGTGGACTAACACAATCATGTTGGATGGCTTTTAATACCGCTGAAGAGTTAGCTTCTAAAGAGCATGAGATCCATAGCCATTACTGTCCGTCTCTAGAAAGCCTCACACATTTTCCAGTCAGTCCCCAACACACACACACACACACACACACACACACACACATACACACACACACACACACACACACACACATACACATGCACACAGACATACACAATTATGAAATGCAAAAATATACAGATATCTTCACTGGCCCAGAAGACAAGTAGAACTAAATATAATGGTTTATGTAAGATGTCAGTGAGCATGACAGAGTCGGGTGTGTGGAATAAAACAGAAGGTGAAAGCAGATTAAAAAAAAAAAAAACATTCACGAACATTACGTTGAACAACCGTTACAAACAATGAAACAAAACAGGACACGGAGAAGAACCAGCTACGGTGGGGAAGGAGAGAGGGAAAGAGGAAAGAGGGAACGATGGGGAAGTGCAGGGACAGCAGAGTCAGCCACACACACACACACACACACACACACACACACACACACACACACACACACACACACACAGAGCATACACACATCATGAACAGTGGACACAACTGCAAAAAGTCTATTTTCTCTGGAGACCTCCGGGATCCGGAGTGACGCTCACACCACTTCCACATAACACTTTGTCCTTTTAAATTCACCCCTGTGTCCCAAAATTAACATATCTTGTCATCTTTGCAATAACAAAACGTGGGCAAACCTGGGAGTGTTTGCCAGTGTTTTTCAACTATTCATTTGAAATACAATTTGGCTTCTTTTCTTTCTTCACATGTTAATCTCCATACAATAATAATGATCATTATCTATATAAAGTCACTGGAATATTCGGTTCACAGCCAAAAAGATCAATCAACATGCATCATTAAGTCTGAAAAGACGAGTCAGGGGATCAAAGTCTAGGTTGAGTAATTTTTCACTATTACCAATATTGAAATAATAATAAAACAATCGGTCGACAGGCAGGAAAAAAATGTTTCACGGAGAATTTGTGTAGGCTGGAATAAATAAAAATGAGCAGTAAAAATATTAATTATGACGTTAATCGTTTAGTTTAGGTTTGTACACATGAATTAAGACGTATTCACTTGCGACATTGCACGTTTTACAATTAACACGATGTTTGTGGCTCTCGAGTAGCCTATGAGTAGCTATACCAATTTTAAGATTTAAGATCTCGCAATTATTATTTCACTTTTTCCATTTTATATGGCATTCACTAGCGTCTAAAAAACACTAAAGAAAATACCTGTTTTCTTGTGGGACGACAGAAAATTTGACAAGGTCATAAAATGTGATGAACAGCTTTTTCATACTCGCTGAATCTTCTATTAAAGCTCCATCAGCGAGTGCAATTAAAAGTGTGTCATCACGTCGCGGAAATGCCACCGCAGGCGCGTCTTATAGCAGAGGACAGAAGACCAACAACGGGAGGGAGAGAGGAAGAGGACATACTAAATAAAATTAATTATGCCAAATGCCCTAGTGTCCATCAATCAGGGGCCAATAACAACCATGTCAGTGGGGCCCTGGCGATCTGCCTTTACTCTTAATGACACAGTCCGCGCGCAACCAACAGCAATTAATTGTCATTTATCCTCTATCCCCTCTCTGTCTCTTTGCATCCTTCCATCATTCACAAACAGGCCTCGGCCCACTGGTCAATTTGAAGTTAAGGGGAAATCAGCATCAACAATCGGTAGAGAACAAGGCTTTCAAAAACTTCCAAAATCAGTTTGTTAAATGTTCAAATAAAATAGGCTGTTTAAACTTTGCCGAGGTATTGACAATACAGGCATGTGCACTTTGAGATAAAAAAGAGGAGAGTCTGTATTCTATTGTAAACTAACTGGGTTGTGCGGTCCAGGACGCTGTGAATCCGCCCAGGCGACTGTTTCGGCGGTTTGCTGTCCCGAAGGAGAGGGAAAAAAGTTGATGCCAGGAGAAATGTGGATTCGTTAAATAATTGTTTTCCCAGGTCAACCGTCTTTAGTGGTGTGCTCAAAGAGAGGTAAAAGCTGTAATTTACATTTAACTAATATTAAGCCAACTACTCTACTTAATTTGTGCTATGTTTATGGGGAAAAAAAGGGAGTCGTAGTGATATCAGCGAATTAATATTGTTATATAGTGGATTGGATTATATATATTTTAGCATTCATTCTTAAAACTAATAGTTTTATTATTAACAAATTAATAAAGGGTCTATAGAGGGCAACGTCTTCTATTGGTGTTAGTAGGCTAATGATAAATAGATAATGGAATAAATCACGCCGCAAACAGCCCATAATCGAATGGATCAGGAACAGCTAAATCCAAATGAAGCGACTGAATAATAGGCCTATGTGGTCCACATTTAAAGAGTAACCTTTACTTTTTGGTGACCCCTCATATTATGTCGCCATAAAAGCAGGCTCTATTTTACTTAAATACAAATTAGTATTTATCGATTGTTCTTTTAACAAAGGCGAACGATATAAACCCAAGTTACAAGTTATCAATTGATATTAGACAACCGGCCCTTAGTTCAAATACGTTCCGGGGACTAGAACAGGCCTAACACATTAATTAAAGCGATTAAAAAAGATTAGAAACGATATAACATCCGCATGGGCTGCGATAAGATAAACACGCGGATGCGTTTATTATTAACACAGGCCCTACTTTAAAAAAAAATGTAAACTGGAAGACTTTTCGCTCTTCTTTCTTCCATTCAAACGCACTCCCGACATCTTCGTCGCCTTGTCTGGAAAAAGTTTTTTTTCGGTGCTGTTGTTTCACGAAGATTCGAGAACCTGACACCTTCCACGAGCCTCGAGGCAGCAACAGCAGCAGCACACACTGCCCCTCCGAGCCGCACAGTGCTATCATCAAGGAAATCACCGAGCCCGAAGTTCACCCTTATCATAAATGGTTAAAAAAAAATGATATCATTTGCAAAAATGTAAAGTGTTAAAAAGAATTTCAAAGTGGGGAGAGAGGTCGCGAGAACCTTGCTCTAGTTCTTTTTTTTGTTGCCATTCGACCACAGCGTCTTTTCCCCTATTGTGCTAAACACGACTTCAAAGAGCTTTCCGACGCCTTTAGACTTTAACGCTTCGGTTCAAAATGAATTAGGACCGGGATCAGACGAAACCGACAACATTAAAAAAAAAGCCTACACACTTCTACCAAGTTGC
>NW_028177815.1:5000-10000 GCF_964030765.1 Micromesistius poutassou | reverse complement strand
CGTTGGAAAAAAACGAGGAAGCAGATTTTGACCGACCCCTGACCGCGAATCAACCGCTTGCCACACAGGTGTTGTGTGTTATGTGTTTAAAGCTTGTTAGATTCACACACAGTGGAAGACACAAACGCCTCTATTCACCCAAAGTCACGCCGGCCTGAGGGTGTGTCTGTGTTTAATTACGTGGGGGGTGTATAAATGTTTTATCGTCACAAGCTTACAGTTGGACGACCCTCACCCTGACCCCTGTTTCCTGGGGTCCCATCTCGTGCGCGGCCATGCGCTGCGGTCTCACAGACCTTTTTATCCACTACACTACGGGATTTCACTGAAGAACCAACCACCGTGGAATCAATTTCGCCCAGACAAGGGATCGGGAGTGTGCACGTTTACCGTGCATGGGCGTGTGACTGTTTGACCACACCACAACCATAAATACACACACACACACACACACACACACATACACACACACACACACACACACACACACACACACACACAAAGATCTTTGTTTGAAAGAATCTAAAATAAACATCAGCATGACTATCCCCTGGCATAATCTGAAATAACAGAGTCTGTGTGTGTGTGTGTGTTCGTTGCAAGAGTGTTCATATTCCTCTAGATCCCACTTATAGTTGGCTTGGGTAAAATAACAAAAATATCTGCTCAAAGCTAAACACTATATTTGTGTATAGTGCATTTCTTGTACATATTTAGCTTTTATAACTTTGTTTACAAGGCACATATACAGTACCAAACAGAAAGTAGCAATACACCGTCAATGTTGATAAAAAAATGTGACTAAAAATAGAGACAAAAACAGTAATTGCTTGTGTCTAATTTAGGAGATGGGGCGCCGAGAGCACACAGACTGTAAATCCCTCTTCAAACTCAACATTTATGTAGGCTGACATGCGGTTCGGAGTCACACGTGACAGAGTTATGCCTACTAGGCACGTTCACATTCCCTAGAACCCTCTCCCTGGGCCTTTACAGCAGGACGCTCGGCCGCTCGTCTGCAGAAGTCCGTTTCAGCCCTGAGTGGAAGAAGAGTTATTTTAAGGTCTTCTGCAGAACCTCAGCTGGATGCACACAGAGCGCTCTGCGAGGAGCGTGTGCACACACACACACACACACACGCAAGGTTACTAACAAGGGCAGACAGGCGGCACGCACACGCATTCACACACACACACACACACACACACACACACACACACACAGACACACAGGTACACAGAGAATCATTTGAAGATGTACACACACATGCATGCACACATAAAATTCACACTGACAGACAGACACACACATCGACAGACGCACACACACTCACACACATAGATACATACAGAGAATAAATCCAAGATGCATACACACATGCACACACACACAAAAACAAACGCAAAGAGATGCACTCATACACACGCAAACACGCAAGAGACAGAGAGACACACACATACAGACACATGATCAGCTACAGTCCACAAGGAGACAGCGTGTGACCTGGCAACAAACACACTGCAGCCATCTGTTGTCAACTATTGGTGTGTGTGTGTGTGTGTGTGTGTGTGTGTGTGTGTGTGTGTGTGTGTGAGAGGATGAGCACAGAACATATGTACTCTACACACACACACACACACACACACACATGCACACACACATACATGCCCCAAAGCTCCATATTTAAATTGGAAAATTCTGCATGTTTTTTAATATTCACATGAATAAACATTGCATGTTTAGTTCAAAAACAGACCCCCCCCCCCCCCCCATGCAAACAGAAGTTACAATATACAAATGAACACACTTATTTGCATACACACACACACACACACACACACACACACACACACACTCAAACATAGAGTGAATCAGCATATGTGCATACTGAAACAAACAAGAACAACAAGTACATTTGAATATTACGTGCAAGTTAGTTTTTGTTGGCGCTATTACCAAAGCTGTTGACATTTATGGGAAAATCCTTGCATCTTCTTTATAATCTTCTATCAAAAGTGTTTATTAGTCCTGCAGGGAAATATGTTATATTCTGAGCTTAGCCTCTCCTCCTACCCTGCAAGCTTTATATGCCACCTCCTCCTCCTCCTCCTCCTATTCTCCTCTCTTATATAATTCGGCCATTTCCAAGTCAGCCGGTTTCCCTCAAACTGGGGTCTGGGGCTGCCCGGGGGACCAGTGCACAGCTTCCTGCTTCATTGTTGTGATTATTGAAACCTCTTTTGTATTGTTTTGTATTGCACCGTTGTACTCTCTCCCTCCCCGAGTTTATTCGCCATTGACAAAGGGTTGCTTGGAAGCCCTGATATGTTAGAATATGGTCAGGAGCAATCTAAAAATCTAAATTGTCTCATAGAGAGTAATTTCCTTGCTAATAGATAAAGGATGGCTAACTAATTAAATTACTGAGTATCTCTTAGTTATTGGTATCAGGTTCAGCCAATAGAGGCAATAAATGTTGCCCTCGATGACCTAGCAGTCATCTTGGTTGTAAACACTTGCTGGTTGGGGGAAATGAATGCAGTGAATGCAATTCCGCATTCAGTTCTCGCACCTAGCTAGCATTAAGAGCCAAGATGGCGGCTAGGTGAATAAGGCCCAGTGATTGACTGTGTCCTGCGTCTCTTCTCGCTCTCCATTGGATCCTGCTCTACCCCACCATCAATAATCTATCCCGACATTGTGTTTTACGTGTGAAAAGGTCAGTGAAACAATAGACCCAAACTGGGGACATCAAAACCCTTCCCTGTTTTCTGCCCCAAGCCTGTGTGCAAACGCACACACACACACACACACACACACACACACACACACACAGACAGGGCCCTGGACAGGATTGAACAATAGGATTTCAGCCTTTCATTTCCCGTCACTGCCCTCTTCGTCTGTTTTCTTTCATCTCCTTCCCCCTACTTCTCCACCTCTTCTCCTCCTTTATGGCTCTCCGTTCTCACAGCCCACCCCTCCCATTAAAACTGGCCTTTATAAACCAGGTGTGTGTGTGTCAAGTTCCTGAGGACAAAAAGAAGGAGGCACCTAGGTCGTGGCAAGGAGAGCCTAGAGCGAGAGAGAGAGAGAGAGAGAGAGAGAGAGAGAGAGAGAGAGAGAGACACACACACACACACACACACACATACAAAGAGGATGGGTATTACTAGCAAGAGGAGGAAGAGGGAAGAAGTCAGACTGGGAAGGAAGAGATTCCAAGAATGAAACACATCCAAATCCAAATCCAAAGAAAAAAATCAATGAATATGCTAAATAATACAAGAGAAATAAATGAATAATAAATGACTGCAAATAATTTAATCAGAAATCTAGCAAATGTCGCAACAGATAAAGAGCGGGAGAGAGAGAAAGAGAGAGAGAGAGAGAGAGAGAGAGAGAGAGAGAGAGAACGAGAGAGAGAGCGCGAGAGAGAATCATTCCAGGTGACACCTGGAAAACAGTGCCCACGCGGCTCCTCCTCCCCTCACACGTCGATGCCCTGTCCCCCGTATCTCTGGCCAGTGGCTCCGGGGGCCGGTGTTTAACGACAGACACGCAGAAGAGTGCAATGCACCTTTTACGGGTGCGAGAAGCCAGCGACCTTTGACCCGGTCAAAAGGGTCGTACGTTAGAGTGCCGGTTCGCTAGCGGCGTTCACGTGGCATCACGCTCGAGCAGCAGACAAGCCTTCCCCCCCCCTGTCTCCCACCGGCCCTAGATGAAGAGGAGGAGGAGGAGGAGGAGGAGGATGCAAAAGGGCAAACCCACAAAGGAGGTTGAACCAAGAAGGGAGTTGACCCGGCCAGAAGGAGTTTGGTTCAACGCCGCTGACATTTCCACAACATTTAAGGCCTCCGCGCAGCAAGAGATCAAACGTGGAGCGCAAACAGACGCTGAACTTTCTTGCATCCTTGTCTTCACACCGGGGGGGGGGGGGGGGGTATTTAAATCCCACACGGACCCATTCGTCCGGTGCATTTCAACTGTTCAGCGGAACCAAAAAGAAGGCATCGAAAACCACCAGCCAGAGGTGGACTCCACGGAGCCCACGTTGAAAACAACAACGCGCTGTGCCCTCGCGACGCGACCTCCGCTCTGCCGGCTGCGTGAAAGAGCACATTGATCAGCATGGGAGCAGCGGAGTGTGAGCGGATGTGGGCTGTGTGTCTGCTGCTCTACGCTTCTGCTTTGGTGTGTGTGTGTGTGTGGAGGCCCTCTGCGCTTCCGAAAGGCCTCCGGCGTCGACCTGCACTCCACCAGCCTCGTGAGGGCCTCCTGATCTCCAGAGTTCACGTTCTTTCCACAGATCAGTGCGGCCTCTGTCCTGTCGAATAATAGGCCCCGTTGTTGAACCATGTTCAATTTATTCATGTTAAAAGAAGCAGAAACAGAAACTAGCAAGGTAGGCTTTTTTTTTTTTTTTGGGGCTAATTTGTAAGCTCATTCAGCAAGAGTGAAGCAAGCAAAGGTGTCACCCAAGTTAGTGGATCTGTTCGGCCGGGAGCCTTGAGCTTAAGCGTAACTTAAAGCTACACCAATATGTGGAAATCAATTGCTGCACAGCCAAGGCCAGGCTGATATGAATTGCAAAAAAACGCAAATGTGAACATGTGGATGGTCTCACCAGGCTACCACTCCGCCCTTCCTGGTTCAGTACAACCCTGGGAGTTGTACCACAATTTTCCAACATGTCGCTCTGCCCATGGCTGCCCGGACTTCCCCAGGTTCCTGCCACAGCGACCCCCCGCAACCCTGTACAGAAGCGTATGCACGGCTCCCACCCTTGGTGGGAGCCATGCATACGCTTCTGTACGGCTTCTGGGAACTTTGGTCACGTTGTTTGGCTCGTCGAATAATGCACTTCTTTATTGAGTGAATTTGTGAGCATTCACAACCAGGTATGCCGGCTTGAGCTATACGGATAAATACATGTATTTGAATAATAATAGTAGTATTGCTATTATGATTGTGTGGACACACATCTTTTTTTAATT
>NW_028177816.1:0-17854 GCF_964030765.1 Micromesistius poutassou | reverse complement strand
AGTTGTTGGCCTGTTAAATAAAGCACTTCTTCCCATACAGATGGATCATCTGTCTTAGTATTATTATCATAACACGTGTTCTGTAAGTAAGTTCCCTCTACTTTCCTCTCAGGTCCAGCCCAACTGAAACTCTCCCTTATCTACCCGATTTTCTTAAGAAGATATACCAACACACAGCCTGAATTTAATATTGAAACATTTGCACTCACAGACTCATTAGTCAGTGGTACGCAATCATGCCCTATTTTAAAAATACTGTGAAGGACCACAGGGGAACCACATAGAAACAGGGTTTCCCTCTCTCTTCGTAGACGGATTCTTCATTGTCCTCCATGTTGATTACAAAACATTGAATGCAGAATCGTAACTTTGGAGAATCCCTTAATCAATCAGGTTTACAATTAACGTCCTCCATTCAAACCAGTCCTATTTCTAATCTGCTCCTTACGTTCTTCTTGCTTGTCTGATAATTACTTTTATCCAACAGAGGGCACCCCAGGTGGCCCATGCTAGCAGATCTATCCATTTGTCTGTCTGTCTATCTATCTATCTATCTATCTATCTATCTATCTATCTATCTATCTATCTATCTATCTATCTATCTATCTATCTATCTATCTAACTACCTATCTAACTACCTATCTACCTATCTAGATAAATATCTTATCAATCTATCAATCTATCTATCTGTCTATCTACCTATCTAGCTAATATCTATCAATCAATCTATCTATCTATCTATATATCTATATATCTATATATATATATATATATATATATATATATATATATATATATATATATATGTATCTATCTATATCTATCCATCTATATTTTTATGTATGTATGTATGTATGTATGTATGTATGTATGTATGTATCTATCTATCTATCTATCTACCTACCTGTCTGTCTGTCTGTCTATCTACCTTGTTTATATCTAACATGTCTATCTCTCAGTCTGTCTTTTTGTCTGTCCCTCTGCCTTGCTCTCTGTCTGTCCGTCCCTCTAAAATGTTCCCTTCGCACTGCATTGTTCTAAACTCTAATGTGCTGTTGGCCACCCCAGAGTAGGTCTACTGCTGCTGCTCACAGTGACGTGACAGACCGGGCTAAACACAGCCTCTTCAAATATAATGAAATGCCACACAGAGCTTCAGCAGTCACATCCATCAGCATGTGAGCATATCATGCATGTGCAATCTCATGTGCATGTCCGATGCAGATAGGGTGACTCCCACTGATGAGATATGTGACATCCAGACCCTGAGCAAGATTTACGAGTCCCCACGTGCAGGCAGAGATTGCATCTTGAAGACCGCATCTCATTTGGAAGTGTTTTGACGGAAATGCAGGAAGGTTTGGGTGGTGGGGGCGGGGGGGGGATTTCAGTTCCGCCGGACTCTGTTCTCCCTGCAAGGCACACCTCAAAGTGAGCCGCCACTCGGGACAAGGTTAAATGCGGGGACACAAGCTGTCATTTGAAGAACATGTTTTATGCATTAAGATGGCATTGACAAAAGTCCTCGCTGCCATGACTCCGATGGGATTCTTCAGGTCGTGAACGAGAGTGTGTCGCAGCTTCCTGTTGGGGACATTTACGTCCAATCCCCTTTTTCACGATGGCTGATGTGGCTAAGCATCTCAAGTTTGGACCCGTGCATATACGTTGCTATCTGCTTATGTGGGTGGTGTGTGTGTGGGTGTGTGTGTGTGTGTGTGTGTCCTATAAGGTCCTCTGTTGACATGCTGTTGGCGTAAGTTGGAGGAGTTGAATTGTCTTTGTAGTAGGGCAGGGGCTGGACAGGCGGTGTTTGATAGAGTCTGTCCGTTTTGATTCCAGCCTTGCCAAGTAAGAAACACAGAAGCTGTTCATGAATGAAATGATACGGTCCTGACAGCCGGTGCGTTTGAAGTTCGGCCACATTTTCAAACAGAAAAGTGAGCCCAGTTTTTTCGTCTTTCAGCTCAGTAGCGAGTTTTGGTTTCTGCTCGTTGCACACAAAAGAACCGTCACGGGGGGCCCTTAGCGAGGAGGCGTTGCTCGCTTGTGTCTCTTTACTGTATTAGACAGGAGTGCTGAGCTCTCTGAAGCCATGCCCATGAAAGTCATCGTTTGTCTCTCTTTCATTCCCATCAGCACTTGGACTTAGCAACAGAAAGTCGATGCCACGTTTAAAGGTTTTTATATGCATTGATGCGCGCACACACACACACACACACACACAGAGACACACACACACACATCCACCCTTATTTAATTATAGTATTTATGTTAGCACGGGACAAAGCAAGCCTAACCGAGATCCACAACTCCATCCCATACAGAGTGGCGCTCCTCCAGACGTGTGTATGTGTGGCTGTGTGTGTGTGGTATGTAGTCAGCCCCCCCCCCCCCCCCCCCATCTCCCCCATGGGGTCGGGTGTAAGTGTTAGAGATACTGGGTGTAACTGCAGGAGAGATACTGTGGGTTTCTCAAATCTGACCCGGACCCGGTCTACCGGAGCAGCCGGCCTGGTGTCGGGTGACCCACTGCGGTGCGCTGACCTCTTTGTTTTCACTGAACAAAACAGGCGTTCAGGGATGTAAGACGCTCGCGCGGTCTGGCGGGGCCCGCGGGTCGTGTGGGGGGGGGGGGGGGATCTCTCCGATCGATCGGTCGCCATTGATTGCGGTCTCAAATCTGATCCAGTGTGTTTGATTTCAAACAGGCGGAGGGGGGTTGCATGAATTATTGAGCCGATCTAACGATCACAATTAAGAAAAGTTTGGAGGGTTTTGGGGGAGGAGTGGGGGGTTGGGGGGGGATATCAGTCAATACAAAATAAAGAAAATAAGCTTAATAACATTGGACGGACACAAATTTTCAACAACTTTAGATTTACTCAGCCAAGTGGCCTCTTAGTGCCTCGCTTTGATATCATACATAAACCATGGCATGTCTAATTGGCCCGAACCTCTCAACCTAATTCCCTAATGAGATTGAGCGATTTGAAGATATATGTTCCCATCTCCACATTACACAGATTAAATATTGAACTGGACTCCATTAGTTATATTGAGCCGCGCTGAAACCCCGCAAACAGCCCGGGGTGCAGGTGAGGTGCGCCCTGTGGGCCGCAGTGCGCGGGACGTTCCCCCGAGGGACCGCGGGTAACGGAACGGCCCCGGGCAGACCGCGCGGCCCTATTGTCCGTGCGCGTGTGGTGACGCGGCCCCGCCGTCTCCGCAGCACCGACGCCGCCTCCCCTATACAATGAGCGCGCAGGATGCTTCTCCGGTGATTCAACTGCGGTGGTTTCGCTTTTCGTGGCGTCAGGACAAAACCCTGCGTCGGGGCGCCGGGGCGCCGGCCGACCTAGCCTGACGTAGCCTCTGCTCTCTGATTGGTACCTGCTCGCACTTTAACCTTCAGGTTAAAAATAATTCATGGTGCGTGACAAGGGGGGGACTTGTGAGGCTAGATCTATTTCAGGAGTCCGTTTTCACCACGTGTGTTGTACTTAAGTATGTATAGGACCTATCACTGTGTGTGTGTGTGTGTGTGTGTGTGTGTGTGTGTGTGTGTGTGTGTGTGTGTGTGTGTGTGTGTGTGTGTGTGTGTGTGTGTGTGTGTGTGTGTGTGTGTATATACGTATGTATATCTATTATTCATCCATGAAACCATGAATCCAGCCCATCCATCCAACCAGAACTAGTGATTCATTTAATTGATCCATTTTATTTAAGTTAACGTGGATGGCCATTGAAAAGGACCTGAACGTGTTTGATTGCGCAGCGTGTCATCAGTCATAACGTTCTGTCTCCACCACTAACATGGAATACTTGATGGTCCGAGGTACAGTTCTGTACAGTGTTGTATTTCAGGCCCATTAACATAATTGCCTTTTGCCACCAAGTAGGCTATCCTTGTGTAACCCGAGTTTTAAATGTTTAATTACGTTATTATCAGTCACCAAACCTTGTAAATGTTTGTGACAGGGATATTCTTGTCTCTTTAATGTTAAAAGGGCTGTGCTTGACGCATTAGCATTGAATGTTACATTTTATGTTGCTAGCAAACACTTGTTAGTGAGTAAAGAAACAGTAGGAGCAACCTGTGTTTCCAGGTCTCCATTACAATCCTCTGGACGGCTTAACAGGCCCTGGTTAGAGTTACACACACCTCCTGACAGATGTCTTCAAGGGGCTGGATGTTACTTATTTAAAACTAGCTCCCTTCTTCTTTTTGACCCTTTAGCAGGGGCCATTTTATCTGTTTCTTGTGATTAGGCCTACCTCAATGACCTCTGGCTGTGTTGTCAGAACACATATACAGTATATCTTTATTTAATTGCAGCACTCTTTTGTTCTGTTTGTGTTTTGAATAGTGGAGAATCGTAAAGATAAATGTAGGCTGCTAACCAACATGTGATTGTCGATACTTCTAGTAATTTCCATAGGGGCCCAAGTAGGCGGAGGCCTCTTCATAAGAGATGTTTATTATTCTCGACGATTCATAATTGTTAAAAAAAAAAAGACGTCTATATTATCTGTTTTTAATCTTCTTGTATCTATGCAACATGATTGCTTCTGTTAACCTTTAAAAGGAAGGCATTTCTTTTTCACTTGCATTACACAGAACAAACTACATTGACGTGAGAGATGCAAAGATATTCATCTCTGGTGCATGACTTGGTTACTCACCAACTGTTTATTTAGTATTTATTATGTATGGGATGATGCAGCAACATACCCAGCTGTGATGTATTACAGCTTTTCATCCCTAAAACACATTTAAAAAAATAATACAATTGTATAGAGTCCATCCCCAATAAGGAAATTACGTGCATGACATGCAGAAACATGCAGAAAATAATCGCATAACAGGAATGCAAATTACCTATTTTGCTGCCTAACCCTAACCCTAAATGCAAAAAAATACATATGTGCTTTAAATGTGTAGGCGGTTAAAACTATTCACTAAAGGTAAAAGGAGTCAACCAGGGGTCAGCAGTCTCCTGCCGTTGGTTACTGTAATTCATCCCCCTACACACACACACACACACACACACACACACACACACACACACCTCCGCCGCCCACCGTCTCCAACCCCGAAAGCTTCCTTGAATTCCTTTTGTTTAGTTTTTTTGCTGACAGCAACATTTTCCTTTTTTTCTGCCGGGCATTGTGACGTCCTGTTTACATGCTGAGAGAGAGGGATGAGAGAGAGAGAGAGATGAGAGAGATGAGATGGAAAGAGATGGAAAGTCACACAGAGAGGAATGATGCTGTAAATGCAGCGTAGGCTAATAAAGCTAGATTTAATCTGCGTGGGATGAAGAAGGTGAAAATGGAGATGAGGGCTCTCTTCTTCTTCTTCTTCTTCTTCTTCTTCTGATGGAGCTAGGGGCCACGAGCAGTTATGCTCGTCTCTCTAATTAGATGGGGGGAGGGGGGGGTCAGTGTCATGCTGGCCAATGAATCTCTCCAGACGCCTATATGAAGCTGGAGATTGGATGGGAAGTGATAAAAGTGTAGAAGGGGTAAATAAATTATTAAGGAGGGGGGGGCAGATGTTATCAGTGTTGGTGTGTTTGTGTGTGTGTGTGTGTGTGTGTGTGTGACGTGGAGATCCGCAGTGATGTTGTGTTTTGAAGACGAGAAAGAGACCAGGTAGAAAGAGGCCATGCTAGCGTGTGCTCGAGGCCCGGCAGTAGGAAGAGGCTAGCTAGCATGTACTAGAGGTTGGACAGTAGGTAGAGGCCATGCAAGCATGGGCTAGAGGCCCGAGAAAGAGACCAGGTAGGAAAGAGGCTAGCTTGCGTCTGCTAGAGGCCTGGCAGGAGAAGGAGGTTAGCTAGCGTCTGCTAGAGGCCTGGCAGGAGAAAGAGGCTAGCTAGCGTCTGCTGGCAGGAGAAAGAGGCTAGCTAGTGGGGGCTAGAAGCGGCAGATGTTCTTATCAGAGTAATGCTTTGGAGGCTGAGACACCGGCCTCACGGCTGCTGTTCAGCTGGCCGTACCCCGCAGCCGGGCTCCTCATTCCACTAATGTCCCAACAAACAACAAAACCATATGCTCCCAGAGCGCTTAATGACACATGACACTTTCCCGCTTCTTTCCAGACTTTTTTTTTTTTGCATAAAAAAAAGTTTTCCAAAGAAGAACCACAATCCAGCAAAAAAAACAACAATGTCCTGTAATAACGATTTGCATCATAGAACGAACAATAAAAACACCATAACATAACACTAAAGGTGATGATGGGCTGTGCGCGCTCTCTCTCTCTCTCTCTCTCTCTCTCTCTCTCTCCCGCCTCCCCCCCGCCCCCCCCCCCCGGCAGCTGTTCATGGTGGACAACGCGGCGGACGACTGGCGCATCGCCATGACGTACGAGCGCATCTTCTTCATCTGCCTGGAGATCCTGGTGTGCGCCATCCACCCCATCCCGGGCAACTACACCTTCACCTGGACGGCGAGGCTGGCCTTCACCTACATGGCGTCCAAGACGGACGCCGACGTGGACATCATCCTCTCCATCCCCATGTTCCTGCGGCTCTACCTGATCGCGCGCGTCATGCTGCTGCACAGCAAGCTGTTCACGGACGCCTCGTCGCGCAGCATCGGCGCGCTCAACAAGATCAACTTCAACACGCGCTTCGTCATGAAGACGCTCATGACCATCTGCCCCGGCACCGTGCTGCTGGTCTTCACCATCTCGCTGTGGATCATCGCCGCGTGGACCGTCAGGGCCTGCGAGAGGTGACCCCCTCCCCCCACTCCACACCCCCCCTCCCCCCACTCCACACCCCCGCCCCGTCTCACGCTACGTGGGGCTGCTAGCTCTAGTTCGCAGTAAAAGCTTACGATGTGTTTGTTCGTGGGTCTTACCTCATGTCTCACGATGCGTCGCTCCGAGCTTGCAAATTAGCGAGCTGGTTTACATGTATACATTAAGACATGATTAGATTACGATTCTGATCTTTTGTGTACTGGTATTCACAGTATAGCCCTCCATTGAAATTCCTAATTGTAAGTAGGCAGGAAAAAAAAAAAAAAGAATAAAATAAATAAAATAATAATAAATATATATATGTCGTATAGTGGTGCTTAGCTTAGGGTGGTCAGATGCTGTTAGTCCATGCCTGGCTGGGCTATGCTGAGTTATTCCCCCGGCTGTTTTATAATTTATGAAAGCGATTGGAAAGGCTGCCGGGGTGTCTGTTTGATGGAGTATGTTGTGTGTAGGGTCGTTGTTGTTGCTGAAGATGTGTATCGTGTGCAGTAAAGGTGATGTTTCCTTGGTGTGCCGTGCAGATACCACGACAACATGGACATAACCAGCAACTTTCTAGGGGCCATGTGGCTGATCTCCATCACGTTCCTCACCATCGGATACGGGGACATGGTCCCCAACACGTACTGTGGCAAGGGAGTGTGTCTCCTCACAGGCATCATGGTGAGGCATGGCGATGACATGTGGCCATTCTTCTCTATACATCGCCCGAGTGTACCGCTCAAATATATATGTCCAGTATCTTGTTTCTCAGAGTACTCACAGTGTGTGTGTGTGTGTGTGTGTGTGTGGGGGGGGGGGGGAGGGGTGTGTGTGTGTGTGTGTGTGTGTGTGTGTGTGTGTGTGGGGGGGGGGGGTGGGTGGGTGTGCATGCATATGTGTGTGTGTGTGTGTGTGTGTGTGTGTGTGTGTGTGTGTGGGTGTGCATGCATGCGCGTGTGTGCATGTGGTTGTGCGTGCGTGTGGTTGTGCGTGTGTGAGTGCGTGTGTGAGTGTTGTGTTTTGTTTTGTTTTGTTTTAGTTTCTGCCAACATTTGAGAAACGGGCCTGATGCTGAATTTTTAATTGTCTAAACACACTGAGGCAAAGCTATTCATAACCGGCACTCTGACAGGAAATCTGTTAGCTAAGGAAAACTCTGAGGTTGTGAATAAATGGATGAAGAGTTGACGGTGGTTCTCCTGCAGGGCGCCGGCTGCACCGCCCTGGTGGTGGCCGTGGTGGCCAAGAAGCTGGAGTTAACCAAAGCTGAGAAGCACGTCCACAACTTCATGATGGACACACAGCTAACAAAAAGGGTAAGTGCCTCGGTTTAGGTTACTGCTAAAATACGCGTTGTAGACGATGGCTGTAGTTATAGAGCATAGTTCTTTATAATTAGGGATACAAAACCTAACAAAATGTAATTTATTTTTTACTTTATATGTAATGTAATATGGAAACGGTTGGATGAACCCAATCACAGGGATAAAAAGCAGGAAGGGAGAACGGGACACCAGAACGACGTTTTAAACACAAACGCAGAGAACAGAGCACAAGGGACACAAACTGGGAAAGCGACTCCCAGGAACGCGTCTGAATCGAACAGAGTAATTAACACGGGGCGACCAAATCGAGTAGGTTTCACAGGTGAAACAAATCAATGAATTAACACAGGTGAATCAAATAATGTAATTAACACAGGTGACTGGAATTTCATAAGCAAGGTAATGAAGTCTGAGTTTGTTAGCCGACTGAGTATGTATATTTATAATATATATTTATAACAAAATATTATATATATATATATACTACCATTCAGAAGTTTGGGGTCACTTAAAAGTGTACTTATTTCTGAAAGAAAATGAAGATAACATTAAATGAATCAGAAATACAGTCTAGACATTGTTAATCTGGTAAATGACTATTCTTGCTGGAAACTGATGATTTTTAATGGGATATCTACATGGGTGTGCAGCGGCCCATCTCCAGTAACCGCCACTCCTGTGTTCTACTGGGACATTGTTTACCTGGTCGCGTTAAAAGGCTAATTGATGATCAGAAAACCCAAGTCCTATTATGTAAAAACAGTTTGTAAAAGTGTGAGTTTCCATGGAAAACATGAAATTGTCTGGGTGAACGTATATATATATATATATATATATATATATATATATATATATATATATATATATATATATATATATTAGATACAATTAAGATATTTGGTAGGCGTGAGGTGATACATTTCGCCCCCCGCTGCCCGTCCCTTCTAGTTGAAACGGCCTCTTGTGGTTTTCCGTCCCGCAGGTGAAGAACACGGCGGCAAATGTTCTCAGGGAGACGTGGCTGATCTACAAGAACACCAAGCTGGTGCGCAAGATGGACCACGCCCGGGTCCGCAAGCACCAGAGGAAGTTCCTGCAAGCCATTCACCAGTAGGTGCCCCGTCCTTAGCCCCGCGCGCCGCGAGCTCCGCCCCTGGGGGAGCCCTGACCCCCCCCCCCCCCCCTGTGCTGTCAGCGTGTTCACTGATGCCCCCCCCCCCCCGGGTCACACAGCTGAGGTCTGAATTGTTTGACACCTGTAGCAGAAGCCTGCCTTCATGACGTGGAGCTGTTGAACTGTACGGGGCGTCCGCAGGTTTCCCCAGGACCTGAACAACGTCAAACACGCTCAACTGAGAAGGGATAGAAGTATTTAGTCTAATGTTTTTGCGCTTTAGCAAAAGGTGGTGTAGTATAAAACGCCTTTATGATTTAGATACCTTCTACTAATATATTTTCTTTAATCTTTTTTATTTACTCTTCTGAAGTATTCTTTCAATTATTTGATCTCTTTTTTTTCTTGCCTTTGGGGCCTTCATTTTTTTTCTTCTTTTTGCTTTTTTACCTCTTCCTTCCTTTTTAAATTATTTGTTTATGTGTTTATTTACGTATTTATTTCTGTCTTTATTATCCTCCTACTCCTCTCTGTCCTACCCCCTCTCTTGGAACACTGCGTGTTTCACAGCAAAGTGGAGGTCACACACTTAGCTAGCTCTCTCTCTCTCTCTCTCTCTCTCTCTCTCTCTCTCTCTCTCTCTCTCTCTCTCTCTCGGCTGGTCCCAGGTTCACCTGTCAGCTAGTCTCTTAGTGGATCCCCTGGGATCCTTCTAGTGTGCTCTAACTCCAGGACATTATTGATTTTTTAGTTTGACCTGCTTCTTGTTTTTCCTGCACCGACGCCGACACCACACACACACACACACACACACACACACACACACACACACACACACACACACAAACACACACAGAGTGCTGCTCCGTTAGAGGCCGTATATTAAAAACTGCCACTGAAAGGAACAGGGCTGAGTTATGAGTTCTAAATAATATATTTCCTACGTTTTTTGGTTTTGTCAGAAATCTGAAGTCCAGTGAAAATGTTTACTGTTAGTTTTGTTTTATCGGTAACACTTTACAATAAGGATTCATCACTTAACCATAAATGAACATTAGTTAATGCAGTAATGAACGTAAAGTAATTGTTAACAATTAACTAGGTCTAGTAATAATTAACGTGAACGTTGTTCACTTCATGTTAACTAAGGTAATGTTGTCTACGTACGTTCACCAACCCTAATCCTGACCCTATGCTAACTTTATATAATAATGATTAATTACTCATTTCATCGATTCATTTAATGAATAATCATAACTACATTTACTAACATTAATTAATAATGAATGTGCCCGTATTGTAAAGTTTTGCCGATCTGTCTGGTTCTATTTTCTGTATTTGTATATGTAGGTGTGCTACGTGGTCTGCTCTGTGTGCAACGTTGTTTTGCTCATGAATCTCTTTGTTTAAAACGAGGAGGATGAACCACACGTAGTATGGGCCGATGTCTGCTGCTGTAACCTGCATCCACAAACCTGCTGCTCACCAGCCTCGTGCTACACTAGCCTCATGCTACACCAGCCTCATGCTACACCAGCCTCGTGCTACACTAGCCTCATGCTACACTAGCCTCGTGCTACACTAGCCTCGTGCTACACTAGCCTCATGCTACACTAGCCTCGTGCTACACTAACCAAGTGCTACACTAGCCTCATGCTACACTAGCCTCGTGCTACACTAGCCTCGTGCTACACTAGCCTCATGCTACACTAGCCTCATGCTGAACCAGCCTCGTGCTACATTAGCCTCATGCTACACTAGCCTCGTGCTACACTAGCCTCATGCTACACTAGCCTCATGCTACAGTAGTCGTACGCTACACCAGCCTTGTGCTACACTAGCTTCGTGCTACACTAGCCTCATGCTACACTAGCCTCATGCTACACTAGCCTCATGCTACACTAGCCTCGTGCTACACTAACCAAGTGCTACACTGGTTACTACACTTAGCCTTGTGCTAACCCCCCCCCCCCCCCCGACAGCCTAACAAGTGAAAACAAGTTAAATCCACTAAGAAGTGTTTAGATGAGATACTAAAACAAAGACACAGTTAATACTGTCTTTCAACAAGGTCCTTGTATCCACGGACAGCCGCTCAGCAATCTCATCCTCATGACGGACGTTGCTTTACTGTTTGACTGAGACGATGTTCGCCCGTTGGAGCAGTTGCATTTCGCTCGGCGCCTGAGGGAGTACATTGTACTGTATTTATAGCTTTGATTACGGCCGGCTGAAGCATTAGCCTCCGCTCCCACAGACACACAGACACCCACACAACCCCATGAAACCACACCAGTGTTTTGACATGAAAGCTTCGATTAAAGCCTCTGTGCAGTGGGAGCAGGGCCCGGCCACACACAAAGGTGTTTGCACTACCTTGCTCATAAATCCTGACACCAGATGTGCACGGAGGCCACAAACCATAACATCCATCATGTCTGCCCTGACACAGAGTCAGCCCAACGTGAAAATTACTAGATCTATAAAACCTCATCCATGCTCCTACCAGGTAACCTTGTAACCTTGTCTCCATGTAACCTTGTCCCTGAACGCTATCTACATGCCCTGCTTTATCTAGCAGGACCTCCTCTATTAACCTACAGGACTACAACCACCAGGACCTCCTCTGTTAACTGATAGGACTACAACTCTCAGGCTCCCCTGCGTTGTAACCTTGAATGCCTCACCACCGACCGACTGTGTCCTCCCACACAGTCTCAACCTGTGAACAGACGAATCGCAGCAGCTTTATATGCCGCTGGCATATAAAAATGGCGCTCTGAGTGCTTTTGGGCAACGCTAGGCTATTCACAGTGAAAGTCCCGGTCTAGTCACGACTGAGGGGGAAGTTCCAGGTTACAGCAGCTAGACATTGAGGGGATGGTTTTCTGTGAGTGTATATATATATATCTATCATGTTGAGCTGATGTTGTTGATAATTCATTTGTCTACTTCATGTTTCCTTTTTTGTTTCCTGTTTGTGTCGACACAATGCAATAGAGCTCGGAAGTAAGTGGTCGCCGCGCCTGTAGCAACACGGAGTGTGCATGCCGAGGACAGCTTGTCTTTCCAACCCCAATAATGAGACTTAAAAACGACACTCCTTCATGTTGATAAGTGAAATTCATACCAAACGGCCGCTTCCGGCCGTTAAACCATACAGTTTAATATCGCTAGTGTATTTAGGTTTTCGTTAAGTCAAGCAAAGTAGTTTAGGGCCGTTCTTTTGACCAGGAATACCACACACACTACTTGTTGTCATGTTTTGTAGTGAAGTCACACAGCTGTGCTAAGCAGCATACCAAGCGATCTTCATTTACTGAAACACAATTTTTTTAAAGACAAACCCAACACTATTAAGAGACAGGCCGTGCACACACTGAGCACCATCGCTAAATGCACCGCGGGTCATTTTCCAAACACAAGCAATCAATTACGACTAATGCACTCGTGACGACAAATCACGTGAATTTCAATTATCTGTGAAGGAGGGTGTTTTTTCTTTCCATTGTTGCATGAATGTGATGAACTATCTGAACCTTTAATCAGAAAGCCACTGATTAAACTCCAATCAACTCTGCTTTCACGTACCGAAGGATGACGTCTAGAGCCCCCCCCCGGAGAGGGCCCCCCGGCGCACTGCGACCCGTGACCTCGGTGATGCGTCACCCCTCCCGCGGTCGCGGCCGCCTAGCACTTAGCGGCCGCGTGCTATTAAATCTGAGGCTCGGGGGGGGGGGTCATCTTTCGGCTTGTGGAACCAGTTTCTAACGCCTTGTTACGACCACATCTGCAGACACATCTCCCCTTCATTTCTCTCTTGGACGACGGCGCGGCCTGAAGGCAAGGCGCGCTCGCTCACGGTAGTTAACGGGGTCCGCCGCTCGAACCCCGGTGGCGAGTGTTACAGGAGCTAGCTTAGACAGGAGCGGTGGTAGGCAGCGCAGTGTGTATCTGCATGCGGCGGTGGTGTTGGGGGGCAGGGGGGGGGGGGGGTGCAGGCAGATGTCCTAACAATATGTTGGAGGACATTCAGACCAGTCTTGGCAGGAGAGGGACCCCGGCTTAGTTACTCACCCAGTGGGCCTGTACCCCCACCCCCCCCACCCCACCCCCCTTGTCCTGATCCTATCGGATGAGACGAAGGAACGGCAGGGAGAAAAGAGAGGGGGTTGAGTGAGTGTGTGTGTGTGTGTGTCTGTGCAGGTGTGTGTGTGTGTGTGTGTGTGTGTGTGTGTGTGTGTGTGTGTGTGTGTGTGTGTGTCCGTGCCGGTGTGTGTGTGCCTGTGTGTTTAGCCCAGGGCTTTAGTGGATGTGAGGAACACGCTGATGGGACAGAGAGAGAGCGCTGCCGTAACACTGCAGGAGAACAATCGCAATCGCAACAGCACCATCAGAGGAGGAGTTCAGGGTTGGAAAGGCCTGCAAAATACACACTTGCCTGCCCACTAAATAGTTAAACAAAGGTCATGATGATGATGGATAGAGAGAGAAAGAAAGCAGACGTTTTAGAGCACTATTTGAAATTGCCCCAAGTGAAGGATAAGCAGCCATTGACCAGAGGCGCGTTTTAACCTGATGAAGAGGGGAGTTAGAGCTCTCATGGAGAATGCAAAGCAGGCAGGGTGAGTCACAGACACTAAAGGACATGTGGACGTAACGGAGAGAGGACACGCTGACCCCGACCAGTCACTCCACTATTGGTCATCCGGCCGTGAAATGTAGACCTCCTTAACAGGCCCGATATCAGCGGCTGCTGCCACTGAACATGAAATACCTCCCACACCATCGCAGACGGGCCCTTCATTTGGTGTCTTTAATCTGATATATGATCCTGGTAATGGAAGTGCTACTTACGCTAAATGCATTCTCCTCTCGACTTATTTATTTATCTGGGAGTCTGTGCATTGCCGCAGCGTCGGGTTCCGCTCGTGAGCCGTGGGGACGAGACGGGGCGCGTTTTGTAGTCTTCATGTGGGGCTACCCTCTGTTGGTTTCTTATCCATCATCTCCACTCAACTGTCTGCCTGTATGAGCCGCGCGGAAATGACCCTGCACTGCATGACGAGCTGCATTGGAGCTGTTAGCCACGCGTCTTTAAAGAAGTCCTCCTCCTCCTTCTTCTTCTGTTTCCTCTTGACGCGTGTGTCCGATTCACAACCGTCTTCCGGTGTTACTTTGGAGTGCTTTGGTTTGATTAAGGGCGTTTGGTTTGATAAAGGGCGTTTGGTTTGATTAAGGGCGTTTGGTTTGATGTAGGTGTTTCTTTTACTCCATACCAATGCATAAAACGATATTATTTAAATGAATTTCCCCCCCACCTTCAGTTTGAAACACTCGCCACAGTCAACACATTGGGATGAAAGCCTGATTAGAGACAAGATAACGATATCCATTTAAGATCCACCGACTAACAGTAATGCACCTCATAGCTAACCTAGAAACTATAGAAAAACATCTCGATTTTGATTATTCGATTATTATTTAGTTAAGTTGTGTATGCAAGTGCTATAAAAACTAGATCAATTGTACAAACTAATGCTTAACATAGCTGGCTTTGAAATACTCCATAATTCACCCAATTCACAATTTGGATATGCTTGCCAATATTAATTGCATACATATACCCCATTTCTGTCATTCTTTTTTTTGTATTTATCTAAACAATATATTGATATATTGTTTGCTCGTAATACAGTAGACAGCATCATCTCCCTGGCATACCTTCAGGAGGACATTGAGTTGGGTTTGATCTTGTTTTACTCCTCTCTGTGACCGCGCCACTTGCATGAAGCTGAACCAACCAGAACCTTGCAATCCCCTTGCATTTCTCTACACACCCCCATGTGCATGTCCTGGGAGATTCCTCCGTGTGTGTGTGTGTGTGTGTGTGTATGGCCTGTGTGTGCACACCAAATGGTTTGGTCAATTCTAAATAGCCCCCTTTTTTTGTTTTCATTTGGGTTCTGAATGAATCTTGTGTTCAGATTGAGAAGTGTTAAAATGGAGCAACGCAAGCTGAATGACCAAGCAAACTCACTAGTGGACCTGGCCAAGGTAAGCTAGACTCACAGTTTACTGCTTGGTTTATGAGGTCCACACAACCACACTATGTGCTGCTGCTGCTACTGCTGCAAAAAAAGAAAAAGAAAAAACGCTGGTTGCTGGGTGGGACCGATTTTGAAATGCATGCAAATCCACTCCTCTTAACCGTGTCCCGTGATACAATCAAAGTCTACAGGTGTCAAATAAACAGACAGGCTTTTCGGTTCACGACCGTATGAAAAGCAATGAGGTATAACGGTGATGTATGAGTTTCACATGCTTTTCCTTACAAGAGAATCTGTGATGTGACATGTCTGAAATAACCCCTATGTTGGTTGGACAAAAGCCCAATCCCATCTTCACTTTCCAGGTATTTTCCCCCAAGAGAGAGCGAGAGAGAGCGAGAAAGAGAGAGATTAAATGAAAATAACTTCTTCAGTGTGTTACAACCGAGTGCCACAGCTAATTCATCCCATTATGTTTGTCTCCAGGTGCACTAAACAGAAGTTGACACACCTTACGGGGAAAAGAGAGAGAAAGGGAACTGGGCCGGGCAGAGAGCCAGCCTGACACAGCAGAAACAGTAACCTGGAGAGGGAGACACACGAGATCCGATGATTCAGCCAGAAGTAGAGTGGGGGAGAGACCGGGGGAGGGAGGGGGGAGACAGAGAGCGAAGAGGGACTAGAGGGAAGATAAAGGGGGAAGAGAGAGGGGAGAGAAGGGCAGAAGTGCTTTGACATTCAAATGTCCCCACTGATCCAGTTGCCAACGTGTTATGAGAGATACTGGCTAACACTGGACAGTCACCCGAGTGCTAGAAAGCAGCCACTCCAGAGGGACTCGCACGATAAGATTCATTCAGCCTGTGACCGCCATTCAACCCACCTAGCCCACTTTCACCATGAGGGACTCTGACCAGGAGGGGGCACTGTAGCCTTCTTCCTCTAGGCTCCCCAGAGGATGGTTAGAGCTAACATGAAGACTGAAGTATTCTTGGCAGCTGCATAGCCACTGCAGTACCATTTAGAAAACCCTCGAATTAAAATGTATCCCGCTATTATCAGGGCTCACGCATCGTCTATTTTTAGAGTGCCTTATGAGTTCTGTTTTATTGCTATTCTCACCGCACTTAAAGATAATAGCGTTGCTGGCGTTTATTCCTCTCGAGACTGTATCCATCGTGCAGAGCAACTGGATTGGCTTGTGCAACCAATTTTTTCGCCTCCGAATTGTTGTCTCGATAAAATGGGTTTGGTAGCTCTAGTGGTTATGGCTTTGCGATACGGATAGCTGTGGATCAATAACAATCGTACATATGTGCCTGCACCAGCAACTCTGTCCCCTGCTCGTTGCACACGTCAGCCCCGTGTTTTACTGCGCCTATCCTCCTGCCTGCGGGGTTTTATGTCCGCTCATTAGTTTTAAACGCGCTCCCCTCGCTCGACAACATGACACCAGAACAGAAGGTGGAACAAGCTATGGGGTAAAAAAAAAAAAGAGAGAGAGAGAGAGAGAGAGAGATGGCAATGTGGGCCAGTCCGATCAGTAATTTTGATCCATATTTATTACTTCGTTTAGTAA
Source organism: Micromesistius poutassou (assembly GCF_964030765.1). Taxonomy (NCBI): domain Eukaryota; kingdom Metazoa; phylum Chordata; class Actinopteri; order Gadiformes; family Gadidae; genus Micromesistius; species Micromesistius poutassou. Next base: position 1,026 of record NW_028177816.1, on the reverse strand, counting down.
TTGAGTTCAATGCGTATTGATGAGTAATCGGACAGGCCGCTGGCATTTCTGAACCGTTATCCAGAACTCACAGGAGGCCAGTCTGTCTACCCAACAGCCTGCCCCAGTCCAAAGACGGGGACAATGAGAACCCATGCTGCTGTAAAACGCAAATAGGCTCAACAATTTCCCCCTTGTGTCACTGCATCCCTCTTTCGCTTGAAAATATCAAAAATAGTTTTTGGGGAATTGGACATGGCTAACTAGAAGCATAATGAAACCTAGATAGATAGAAGAATAATGAGACCGAATTAACTAGAATCATTATGAGACCTAGTTAACTAGAATCATTATGAGACCTAGTTAACTAGAAGCATTATGAGACCTAGTTGCATTAATGAGACCTAGTTAACTAAAGCATAAACGATTCAATATGACAGTCAAGTAACATCACCACTTAAAGTTTAATTTGCATGTTCATATTATTATTAATTTGCATGTTAATATTAATGTCAAATTTAACATTGGCAATAAAAATTCTCAAATATTAAAAAGGATATCATATAAATAAATAAATATTTGTATTCCATTACATAAAAAAATAAGTTCTACCTCCATCAGAGAACCTCATAACGCACCCCAGGTTCCCACGGGTATGAATAAGCATCTAGTAGCCAGCACACTAAAAATACCTGTTAAGTGGTTATGTATGAGCCATCAATGACCCCAGTATTTTAGGCAGTCCGTCCCTCCAGACACGAGAAGGAACAAGGTAAGTGATGACCGATAAAAACTGGCCAAGCTAACCGCCTATCTCTGCCCTCCTTTGTCCCACTTCCGAAATCCTGTTCAACTTCTCGAATCTAAGACTATTTCTAACTGTAAGGGATATTGAGAGTTGAAAATGTAAACAAGGAATGAGCAGGTTTCGCTCTATATTGAAACAAAATTCAAATATGTACTAGTTTGGTCCAATCAAATATTAGGAAAAGTCTTCTCTGCCTAGCCCCGGAAGGATACTGTTTTTCAGTGAGAGGAACATGGCTT
>NW_028177817.1:0-7838 GCF_964030765.1 Micromesistius poutassou | reverse complement strand
AATCTCAAATTGTTGTGGATATTATTTGTACACCGGTTTCATTCATCACAACTAAGGCAGTAACTCTATCTAATAAACATGTCATCCGGACCTAAGCATCAATTCAGAATGTCACAAAATCTGAACTAGTCCAAGTTCAAGTTCCTTAGTTAAAAATATGTTACGTTCAGTTCAAAATTCATAGAAAAATGAACTTGTTCAATGAACTAGTTCTTTTGAACTAGTTCATGCACAACACTGGTTATTGGTGTACTTTAAAGATCAAGCCCAAGGCTGCTTCACTTGCGCAGAAAAAACAGAGAGCAGAGTGCAAGGCTGAGGATAAGGTGAAAGCACTGACTCAAGGCTCCGAGTATTCACCTACTAGTATTTACCTATAGCTGTGAGAGAAGATGAAGAGTAGCAGTCACAGTACAATGGGTGAAAAGGGGAACACGAGACGTATGGTTCTGCTAGGGGGCGCCAGCAACTCCAACTCATGTCCTGTGATCAGGCAGAGAGAGAGAGAGAAGGCTGCAGGCTCTGAAGCTCACTGTAAAGATTACTCTGTATCACAAAATATTTATTACACAGCTGTGTTAAATACTAGCTTCTAATTGGTCAATTAAGGCATTCTACGGCTTGTTGTCTCTGAGTAGCAGCCCGCTGCAATGGATAAAAGACTGTTGCCATGGCCACTATTTCCAACTGTAGAATCAAACAGACATTTTTTTTTAACGAGGAAGCAATCAAGCCATTTTTTTTATCAATCAAATCATTTTTGTTGTTATGTTTTGTGTTATCTCCAAAAAACGATTTCTGCACATTAATGCAGAAGCTGTGGGCAACGGGACAACATTTTGGAATTGGAAGATTCTGGTTTCTGTTCATAGTCCCTTTGTAGTCTGAGTAATATTCCTGACCAATCACGACCAAGCTTTGGTTGCATAAAGGGTAAATAGGGTGTGGAGAGCAAACATATCAGAACCCATCAGCTATAGTGGTTTATTCTACTTTGTTTAAGAATGCTTGATTCTGATTGGCTGGGAGGAGGGCATTAACCCGGCAGGTTGCCCGCTGACTTGTCGGTTGTACTTGCTGCTGACTGAGCACAGCGTCATCAAATAGTAGATCGATACGCCGCTTGTATTTCTTTTTCTATCACAGAAATTTCAAACATGAGGTCCATTGTAAAAATAAACCTTGTTAAAAAAAGTTTCAGTCAGGGTCAGTCGATACGTAGTTTCGCAAGCAAAATACAATGTAGCAACTACGTTATTAAACTAGTGATCAGATGCAGCCTTGTGTGGTTGCTATAGAAACTAATTAGCTACAGCTGAGATAAACAGTTTGATGTGCCCGGCTCGTGGAAGGTTACCGCAAGCTTCGTTGGGTGGTTACCGGTAAGCCGTCCACGAGCCGGGCATATCAAACTGTTTATTGCCCCGCCTTGAGGTGATTATCCCTTACTTGAACCAGGTCACAGGGAGAGAATTGGTTGCTTGTGAAGCGATTTGGTCATAGACGTCGCCTACGACGTTTCTCATCCGACTTGTAAGAATGATCTAAACAACGAACAACGACCATGATCCCGCTACGCCCGAACCCCAGAAATAAATCCCGTTGTCCTCAGAGGTAAATGGCAGTCAGACGATAGCCGGATCATTGACATCTTAGCCGTGAGATGAGGGGGATCACTACGGGGTCTTGCTTCCCCCCCTGTCAGGGGCTTTGTATCGTGGTCATGACCGGCCCGCTGTACATTATCCCTTTCATAATACAAAATAAATTATAAATAATAAAATGAGCTTGACCTTGAACCTGAACAGCACAAGATCTGTGTTCCTCCATGTATGATATGAATAAAATACTTAATCATGTAAAAATATTCTCTGTTCTTTCCCGTGTGTTTTATTGATATTTGAGATTCACTGAATCACTGAATCACCAGCTAGCACATTCACCTGACTCAAAATTCCAATATCCAACTTGATTGATTGATTGATTGATTTTATTTGACCATTCTTGATATAAAAACATGAAACAGCAACCTGTGCCATACGTTATATAAATAAAAAAAAAAAATAGTCAGGGATGACACAATGAAGCCCTAAGGCTTATTTCCATTGTGGTCCCAATAGGGCAGGAGATAGGGGCAAGTAGCAGCATACCACACATACATCAAACATGTATCATTCATACATACATACATACATACACACATACAAACATCAATCATTCATAAGACACATAAAAACATAAATTACAGTTTAAAATATACATGACAAATACAAATTGCCACCAGTCTTAAGATTGGTGTCTAAACCATTTTTTCCCCCAAGTTTTACTTGTTCACTACTTACACATTTTCTCCTCATTCTTCCCACAAAGACGCTTGAATCACACAATTTAAAAAATAACAAGATAATGGTATACACATACATTTGCTAACCACTTAGCGAGGCTTAACACTAGCTATAAACAAACTAAACTAAAAACAGAACAAATACAGAAACCAAAAGCACTAGGATGGGCCACGGAGGGAAGTGAAAGAGATCAATTTGTCTAGCTCTTATTAACTTGTGCGGGTACCCGATACTTCCTGAATGGTGTCTTTCAGACCACCCAGCCGATTGACAGAGCAAACAGAGGCTACAGTGGTTCTAGGAGGCGTTGTAATGCAGCGGAGATACCAGGCAAGGTGCCATGCCATCTCTGCTGATTTATTATCATTCAACCAGGGGACACAAACCATTACCTAAACACTAACTTTATGTCATCTGCTTACTGAAAAACACTACATTTGGATTATGTCCAGTCATTTTAAGCCACAATCAATCAAGTATAAAAGCACATATAGGCATGAAAATCGAACGTAATCTAATTTCTTGCGTAAGGCTACTTTCTAACATCAAAGTTGCAGCATCAAAGTATTTTTTTTAATTAAAATACATTTCTCATGGAATCAAGCAAGCACATTCTAATGCAATATGCAATAACAACAGAAAAAGATCCATGAAACATCTGTCAGAATAGTTCATTTCATGCCACTTGTCTCCCCTCCCCACAAGTCACTTTTGCTCACCTGCTATTTAAGCGAGGAGGACCCCGAATTATTTTTCTTCTTCCAGAAGGAATCCAAAGCAAAGTAATACAACAGAGGATCAAAGCAGCAGTTCATGCTCGCAAGACACAGTGTTGCCTGCATGCTAGTCGGTGACATGGTAACTATCAGTACCAGTGAAACGGGCAAGAAAAAGATGACAAACATCAAAAGGTTCATTGCAAAGATAAGCATTACGTTGATCTTGTTGTCTGTCATCTGTCCAGATGCACTGAGCTGACGCAATTTCAAGGACACCATGGAAGTTGAGACCAGATTGACCACCAGCAGAGCTAAGACTAAGCCAGACTGCAAATATATGGGTGCCTTTGAATGCCAGTCGCGGTAAACAAAGCAAGTAGTTTGATTGTTGCGGTACATGTTTTTTGAAAACCAAATGCTCTCTGGGATGTTTACAGCCACTAGAGAGATCCAAACCAAGCTGCACGCTCTCCAGCTGTTGGTGGTGGTCCGCAGGTGCCTGGACCTCAGCGGGAACACCACGGCCAGCAGTCGGTCCACACCGATGAAGGTGATGAAGATGGCGCTGGCGCGGATGTTGTTGCGAAAAATCATGGTCATCCAGAGGCACGCCTGCACCCCAAAGGACCAGGTGCCGGTCGCATAGAAGTAGACTCTCATCGGCAGGGACAGCACCAGCAGCAGGTCGGCCACCGCCAGGTTGATCATGAAGACGGCGCTGGGAGACTTGAGCCGGTGGCGGCGTATCAGGATCCACAGGGACGCGGCGTTGAGCGGCAAACCCAGCGCCACGATGCACCCGAAGATGCCCGCGTAGGCCGTGTGCTTCATCGACTCCCCTGTCAGGGTGAGATTCAGCATGTTCTACCCGCGCAGCAGCCGTGGAAACGCTTGTGCAGAAAGTAGGGTTCGCAAGCAGGGGAGCGCAGCTTATTTCCTGTTAAGCCTTGCGTCGATCTGGAACAGTGCGAACAGAGGTCAGTTTGCATGCTTTGCAGCTGCCTGAACCACAAAAAGGAAACTAAGACTGCTATGGGAACTTACTGGTGATCACGTTTTGAAGACAAGGCAAGAGTGACACCCCCTCCGCCATCGTATGACCCCCCCCCCCCCCCCCCCCCCCGACCCTGCTCCCGTCGTATAAAACTACTGCTATAATTTATGTAACATCATATTAACATATTTCATTATCTTTATTTTTTTTACCGTGGCTCAAGGTATATCTAGACTTTAACATGAGTTTCAGTTTCATAACTTTACATCAGCTTCCGGGAAAAGAGTTCAATCTATAATACAGCTGACAAAGAGCTTTGATTCCACACTATGTCATCATAGTTTCTATGTGTAAATCTTTGAGCTAGCTAGCAGGCTAACCGCCTATCACATAAATACAAAAAAGTAGCATAGCCTGAAGTCCCCCCAGTTAAAGTTCAATATTGGGATGCATCATTGAAATTGGATAAAAAAATACACTATAGATGTTATCTTACCTTAAATGAAACAACTGAAGTAAATGAGTTAACACAAAGTGATGTGCTTACAGAACAACCAGTGTCATTTCCTGTTGGTTTTCTCATGTCCTCAACTTCTGCATGTCTATCGCAAGCTCACAAAAACATCTTGCATTGAACGTGTTAAGTGACTTGAGGCAAATTGGCTGTGTGTGTCGTGGATAAGAATGAAAGCATAATATGACTTCTCGACTTTCTGACGGGAAAGGGTCCAATTGATACATGAGATATGAGATATTTGGATGATTCAAGAGGCTAGGAGTTGCTATTTTCTGTATACTTATACACACATTTGTTGAAATCTTGAGTGCTCACATCATCTTTTCCACAGCTACTACTTTGCTTTAGAATGCTCGGAGAAAGAAGGAAAGCTAGTGGAGGAGGGGGGGGAACAAATGTGGTGGGGCGCTTCTTCGATCGCGCCGTTTGTTGTGGTCTAGATGTTTGTTTGCTGCAAACAAAGAGAAACCTCTCCCAGTCCCTCACATGCTCCGACGTTTGTACTCTGTAATCCAAATTAATCCCCTTACTTACTTACTGCCTGTCAATCTGTTACTGTGTGTGTGTGTGTGTGTGTGTGTGTGTGTGTGTGTGTGTGTGCGTGTGTGTGCGTTTGTGTGTGTGTATGTGTGTATCCGTACATCCATCATCCAATACAAATGTTTCTTACTTAATAATGCAATTAATAATAATAATAATAATAATAATGCTATTAAAATCATGTGTAAATACGACGCCCTGTATGTACTGGAATAACAGCAGCAATGGGAGCAATAATAGCCAAAAAAAGTAAATTATGCAGAGGGAAAAATCCCCAAGCTGAGTGACCTTTAGATCTGGAGGAAGAGAGAGTGAAGGTAGAAAATAGAGGTGGCGAGAGAGCAAGCGAGAGGGACGAGAAAGAGAGAGAGAGAGATTTTCCATAGCTCAGAAGGAGGGTGATTTAGCCGCGGCTACAACAATACAGCGAGTTCAGTGGACTGATTTGGCATTCACTTCCACACACTGGACACAGTGTGAGCGCGGGGGGGCCGCGGGGGGGGGGGGGGGTGGGGCCCGGGGAGTGGGGGGGCCACGGGGTAATGCAGAGTGAGGGCACAGCCAGGTGGCTGGGCCCTTCCCCAAACTTCCATTTTCTCCCCCATCCATCTCTAATGAAATCACTGGTCCATTGTTGGGCAGCATGGGGTAAAGTGCTATTCTCTCGCCACGGCAAAGAGGAGCAAGCGCCGTCCACTGCTGGGCCGACTTCATTAAAATGTCCATTTCCTCACCGGCAGGAGCTCCAATGCCACACTTGTGTGTGTCGCCCCCACAGGGCAAAATGTGTGCTCTCGCCTGTGTGTGTGTGTGTGTGTGTGAGAGTGTGTGTGCACGAGGAAGTATGCACGTGCGTAGGCTTCTGGGGGCCGTGTCCATACCACACGGTGCTCTTGCTAGCTACAGCTGCCGGTCCGAGTTGAGAAAAGCCCTTCCTACTGTCCCGTGGTTCTGTGTGAGTGCACGTGTGACGTTTTCCCGCCACGCCATATGCAGCACCGGCCGGCTGACGTGGGGGGGGGCGACGGTCAATGTGGACTTCACACATCGACACATCGACTGCCCTCGGCTCTCGTTGCCAGTGACGTGGCCGCCCCCCAGACTCTGTGCCGTAATCTTCTACGTTTTTCGCGCCACACGTCGATCACCGTCACGAGCCGCCGGTGTCACGAACCGTGCGGATTGGTGGGTTTCTGCATAACGGTATACTTCACACGCTCGTCTAGGCTACGGCATCGCCATTAGCCAGCAGAGCCGAGGCAATTAACCTGCCTTTTTTTTTAATCGGCTGGAACTAATAAATATATAAAACGGAACAAGTGCATTTAGCCGAAAACACTGGTGTGAATCTCGCACACGACAACAGAAGAAGTGATAAAAGCTCAGGAAAAAAAACAAAAAAAAACGAAAAAACACTTTTTTAGTTCTCTTGTTCCTGTTTTTTTTCGTCCAATTAGTGGCTGCCATCCTCGATTTGAGCGGGCGGCAGGGAATATGTGCTGATTACCTACGCAAATGAGTGGGGGCCGCACTGTAATAAAGCTGTCAACGTAAAGTAAGGAACACGTTTAACAGAGGAGAACGCGCTTCAGCCAAACACTTGGGCGAAAGAAAGAGCCGGGGTACTCGTGAGATACTTAACAAACAGGGGGAATTGACCGAGCCCGCGTTTCAGGAGAGGAGAAATCATGGAATACCCACCGCGACCGGGACTCCGCGCCGCGGGCGCTGAGCCCGTTTTAATTACACACCCCATGGAATTCTGGGAGAGAGCGCGCGGAGCCTGGTGCTACTTTAGCAGTGTTAACCTATAATCCTGGAAAGTCATTCCCACATTATTTCGCCTCTGAGAAAATGACTCCTGTGATGCTGTGATATGTAGAGCAGAATCTGAGAGCCCGACGTTTTCACTATAGTGCCCCCGTGGTTTATAATTGCGGGAGAGAACCGCTCTATGCTATCTCTGGTGAAACCGGCACTTACCCCCGTGGTTGGGTCGTTTTGCGAAAAAACTGCACACCACTTAGACCCCCTGGTTAACAGTTAACAACACTGGTAGAAATTGCAAAATAAGGAAGTAATAACACGTTGGACCTGCACGGAGTTTAATAACAAATAAAGTTTGGAGGGTCACCGTTCATATTGAAAGGTTGAAAAGGATTAGGAGCAAATCCAGCCTGTCGTATTGGCACACTGATCCCATACAAACTAAGTGTCGGCTTTAAAATAATAAATGACGGGTCCCATTGGAATTCCCTTCATCACCTAATCTTCATCCATTAAAAACCACTTAAAGTGTCATGGGACCAAATAGACCCACACTCTCTGCCAATCACAAAACCCTGGTGCGAAGGGAGTAAAAAAAACAACACAAATCTTTCCTTTCCATACAAACTTATTAATGCTGTGCTTTGGGAGTAAGTGCTTTGCTCTGTTAGAAACTAGCAATTCCAGTCAATCAAAGTCATTGCAAAGATGGTGTAAAGATGTCCTTATTATAAAACACATTTTATATTAAGAGTTCCTTTTCTCCTCGGAAATATGCGAAAGTTATCTCTTTTGCCACTCCGAGCTATTTTTGACTACCTGGTTGCTCTTCAACACAAAGAGATTGTGTTGACTTGCTGCTCGTTGTTAAGCAGCGCTCGTAAACGACATGTACGATTGTGCATGTGTGTGTGTGTGTGTGTGTGTGTGTGTGTGTGTGTATGTCTGTTCCTGTG
>NW_028177818.1:5000-19113 GCF_964030765.1 Micromesistius poutassou | reverse complement strand
AGCCGTTTTGGAAATTAAGTCCTTCCACTGTGTGAACTACCAGTCAGATACGGTCGGTCCATGTCTACAGACGACACAAAACAGACTTTCATCATCATCAAATCATCAACCTTTTGTCGTCCAATGACGACAAAATTGTTAGTGATTGGCTAGTGATTACTTTTCCATTAAACAAACCATTTGTTTTAAACTATTACGTGATTAAATCTCTAATTCCAGGAATACAGATCTACATAAACGGGCACACACCAACACACACATCTTGATCAATAGCCAGTGAATGAGAGTGCCTGTGATCTGATTAACTCCCCATTATTTTCCTCCAGCCCTTAAGACTTGACGAGAAAACACCCTGCTGTCTTTCTCACACACACACACACACACACACACACACACACACACACACACACACACACACACACACACACACACACACACACACACACACACACACACACACACACACACACACACTTTCCGTTAGAATCCTCCCCCTTCTGATTGCCAAACTTGAAGGTAATTATTTGTTGGACTCCCAGCCGGTACTGGTTGACATTCTTGAGTCTAACCCCTACCTGCTCCTTAATGACTTTTCTCTGTACTGTTTAACCCCTACCTGCTCCTTTATGACCTATCTCTGTACAGTCTAATCCCTACCAGCTCCTTAATGACCTGTCTCTGTACTGTCTAACCCCTGCTCCTTACATAACTATCTGTACTGTCCAACCCCTACCTACTCCTTAATGACCTTTTTCCGTACATCTTATGTACATCTTATCTCCTAATGACCTCTCTCTGTACTGTCTAACCCCTACCTGCTTCATAATGAATCTCTGTGCTGTCCAACCCTGCCTGCTGTTTCCTCACTTTGTTTAACCCTCCACCTGCTCCTTACTGACATGTATCTGATATCACAGTATAAATGTTAGTAAGTGGCTTTGGATACAATTATCTACACAACATAATAAATGCAATGTCTATCTATACCATTTGATTCAAAACTATAGTTACCACTACACAGGCTATAGTCTCTCTACGGACGCAGCTTGTGTGACCTCCTCCACACCTTACACCCTGACCCCTCAGATCCCCCGTATCCAAGGGGTGACCGGTGAAAATACTTTATTGAAATGAAATGGAACCGCTCTAAATCGAAATCAGTTTTCCCCTCATTTCTGTCCCCCCCCTCTCTCCACTCAACGGCTCCGGGTGGGGGGGGGGGGGGGGGGGGGGGGGGGGAGAGTCTCAGAGGAGGAGGAAGAGGCAGGGGAAGGAGAAAGGAGGAAGGCGAGAGGGGAGAAGCCAAGCTTTCCCAAGTGCATGATGGGATTATCTGCGGAGAGGGACGGCTGTAGCCATGGCTACGGAAAGGTCCAGGTGTACCCTCACCCCGGCGCTTAAAGAGATTATCAGCGATGAAGATCGGGGGGTGTGGGTGGAGAGGGAATGGGGGGGGGGGGGGGGGGGGGGGGGGGAAGAAAAGTTACTCCCTGATTGAAAAGTCTACATATTTCCATTTTCCAGAAAAGGCTTTTATTGTATAAGAGCGCGGTGTCCGGGCGGGCTTTACAGGTGCCGTGCTGCTCACCTCTGTAGACCCCCAGCTCCATAAACCCAATAACACACACAAAGGGATGATAGGCTTTTATATTAAAAGCCATATATTCTGATTATTTTGACTTTTTTGTAAATTGCTATCCCGTTGCGTTCGAGAGAAGATGGAAGGAAAAAAGAAAACGTCCGGGAGTGATGGGGGAAGAAAAGCGCTTGCAGTGCAGGTGGACACAAAGCCAGTGACCGGGGGCCGTAACACGCACTATGGGCTGATGAAACGCCACCCATAATGCATTAGGATCTGGTTATTGAGGAATATTCGATTTGGGGCCCTTCCTCTGAAAAGAAGAACCTCCCACTTCTCGGTGAGGCAATGGTGGGTGTTCTTTTTTTCGCGGCCGCAATAAAAAAATAATAATAATCAACCAGCTGCTTCTCCAACCTAGTCAAGCCCTCGCAGTTGATAGGCTGCTTGCCAGGCCAATGGGAATTGGCCGTGGGGCCTCGTTAAAAGTGGGTAATTTACATGGGGGTGTTTATGGATCAGAGGACAGTTGGTTTAGTGGTGGTGGTGGTGGTGGGGGGGGTTCGTTTTATGAGGGATGTTGTGAAGGCGGAAAACTTTGAGCCCGACGGGACGAGGGAACCATCTGGGACGGAGTGCGTGGCGTTAAAAGCGGAAATGTTAACGACCGTATGGCATCCACCGAGTCTTTTATTATGAGAGAGCTGCTGCACCGAAATATTGATTTATTTCATATTTCAATAACTCAATCTTGATATTTAAATCGTCCCTGAAGGATGGCGAGTTAGCCTTAACTTGTGTGTTTGTGAGAGAGAGAGCGAGAGCGAGAGAGAGAGAGAAAAAGAAACAGTGAAAGTGGGAGATAGTGAAGGAGCCTTGGAGAGTTTGTTTAGGAGACCGAGAGGTGGGAGAGTGGGGGGAGGGATGGGAGGATGGGGGGGAGAGGAGGTGGGGTGGGGGGGGTGAGATGGTAGGATGGCATGGGGTGGGGGGGTGTGAGGTGTGAGGTGGGGGGGTGCTGAGAAGGAGGGGGGGGGGGGGGCTGGAGGGGGGGCAGCAAATTGAGGACAAGAAGCCTGTGAGAAAAACACACAGCGTTCTTATACACAAGCGGCGATTCAAATCAATTTTAAAGCAGAGCCCAGAGAGGAATGCCTGCACCAACGGGGGCCCAGAGAGGAGGAGGAACAAGTGCACCGCCGGAGAGGAGAGGAGAAAAGTAGCGAAAGAAGAGGAGGCTGAGGAAATAAGCAGCGGAGGGGTGGAAGAGAAAAAAAGAAAAAAAAAAAAAAAAACTCAACTTGCAAATAAAAAAGCAAAGCAATCAATCATGTCGGCGGGCCCTCATTCCCCGCAAGCCTTCCCAGCAAGCGGCCCAATCAAACCAGACAAGACGGGAATATGCAAAGTTATTTGCCTTTTTCTGGAAGGCTGCGATAGAAGGGTGTGGAAATGAGGACGGAGACGAGGGACGGGGGGACGGGGGGGGACGGGGGACGGGGGGGAAAGACAAATGGCCGTCCCCTCCGACGCCATGAGTGGCCGTTCAAAGTTTCACTGTCACAAACACTAATTAATCACCCAGGCCCCAGGGCAATTAATCATATATTAATGAGATAGTCTCTTTACTTTGGCCTGATGGTCGGGGGCCAAACCGGCCCCTCCCCCTCCATCACCGTGCCCCATCCCCCCCCCCCCCCCCCCCCCTCGCTTGGGACGGACACCTTCATTCAAAAGTAGGCAAACAGTGAGGGTGTCTCCGCTGGCCACAGCTAGGCCCGCGGGCCCTCTGTGTTTTCTGTGTCAGGCGATGCTGCTGCAATCTAGGCTCATGAGTGGAGTTTGAGAATTGTAGATACAAAGAGCGTCGAGGCTTGAGGGGTGTATAACAGACCTCTGGATGGTTAATCGTCTATTGGGCATTGGGTCCTTGGGAATGTGAGTGAGGATTTAAAAGGTCCCATGACATGCCACCAGGTGTGAGTGTGATTAGCCGTTACAAGCCGTTTTGAAAAATCTGGCGCTTATGACATCACAAGTGGGCGTGTCCACCTAGATGTGTGACGGATAGATGAGCAACGTTTGCTACAGTCCACCGGGTAGGCTGGTACACTGATCTATCCAGCACACATCTAGGTGGACACGCCCACTTGTGATGTCAGAAGAGGCAGATTTTCAAAACGGCTCGTAACAGCTAACTCACACTCACACCTGGTGGCATGTCATGGGACCTTTAAAAAAAACTAAGAAAGTACTAGCCAGAAGATTGTGAGCGATGCCGATTTGATGGCAGAGAACTCACCTCAGGATGCTTTTGAGTTGTTGAGCCGTTTGTTGTGGTGGACCTTATTCTCCCCGTTGGTATCTGAGTATTGATTTGGGATGTGTTCTTTAACTGAGTTCCTTAACTGAGCTTTAGTTCCTTTATTTTACACCGCAGTGGAAAAAAAGATCTGCCATGGTGAGTAATTTGCCAGAAAAGGAATATTCTCGAAATGTCAAACAGTCTTTGCTTGTCCAAAATAAATATTGGATTATTTTGCTGGCTATTCTCGCCGGTCGCAGTTTATACCCTTCAGTGAACCAAAACAAAGATTAATCGAATGCCATCTTCAGTCTTTTCATTTCATTTTTATTTATTCATTTTCCGTAGTAGTTTATATTCCTATGGAGTAGGACAGCCAGAGAGGGTCATTTAGAATGGTTTGGAAAATTACATTTGTCCTCCTGGCTGTCCTCCCTACTGGTCCCTGCTGCTGTCAATCATAATATTAGATTGGTCCCAGTAAATATGGTGCCCTTTCTGACGGGAACCAATTGCTGCTGGACATATGCTTCAGAAGTGTAGGGGTTTAGAGGGGAAGTGTCTGGAGGGGTGTGTTGATGTAAACACTGCTGTGGAACGACCACAATGTGAGACAATACGTGAATATTGTTCACCGGAGAAGTAAGATATGATAATAAGATAAGGTGTATGGAGGGGTTAATTTAAATACTGCTGTGCTATGTATGCTCCATTAAAGGACAATTCAGTGGAGAACTAATGGAGAAGCAACATCATCTGCTTTTTGTTGGCCGAATCCACCGCTGGAGAAGTCACCTTTACAGAGAGAGAATGTCTCTGTTTAACATTTCAAATGAACAAACGCTTTTTCATGCACGTCAACGATTGAACGATTTTGTAAAAGTAAAGAAAGAAGATAAATATGATTCTGATTATTGTCCAACATCACAACAAACATCCATCGCGGCGAGAGACATCAGATTAAAGCAGACGGCTTAGATTCAGGCCACATTCCAACACACTAAGTATAATTATGGGTTCTTTTTTATTGCATTAAAAGTGTCAAGGAGCGATGCATTTTTCTTACTAATGTGGGCAGAATTTATAGGAAATGGGTGCTTAGAGCCAAGATTCAGAATTTATTATTCAAATATTGTATTGTTAAGTAAGCTTAAGTTAATTAGGTTTAGCCTCAGTTGATAGCGGCCATTGAGAGAACAAAAAGTGCATGACAAAGTAGAAAGTAGAAGAAAATGTCGTTTGATGGAAATCGTCCAATTTCCAATCAATGGGTCTATATTTCCTCAGCGAGCTACACCGCCGGTGGCATCCATCAGCTCCAACATATCCTAAAGATTTTCCACTTTTCCACAAAGCAACATCAATCCACCAGACTACTTTATTATACACCAATATATTCAACCACTTATCATGCATCGTTTAGCAGACGCTTTTATCCAAAGTGACGCACAGCGATATCCCATCCATGTCGTTAAGAAGGTTTATCGGTAGGTTGAGGATATGGGGAATCAAACCCGGTTACTCTGGGAGTCAAACCAGTCAAGCCGAGTCCGTCAGGATAGTGTAGCGTCTGGGCCGTTTGACTACTGCCCGAAAGATACTGGGTTTGATCCCTGAATGTCCCAAATACCTCTTGTACACATCTTAAGGCGTAACTACGGCGACCCTGAGAGCATTCGCAGTTCTCCGTCGGGATGTCGGATATGCGATGCAATTCGCCGCCCGACCGATCTTATATGCTGACTACTAACCATGTAAATAGTGTTAGGGTTAAACTTCCAAAGCTTTTCAAATCTTATTTGGTGTTTGATTAGTCCTTAATGTGCAAAGTAAACAATGTACAAAGTAAATAAGGTGCAAAGTCAAACCGGGGAAAATGATTCCGGAAATGATTTGGTTAATCACAGCCCTTGCCCTCTCCGTCCGTCTCCGTTGCCTCGACGGATAGTTAAAAAATATTGGATGCGCACGTAGAGCTACGGAGAGGGTCTCCGACAGGCTCTCCGTCGACTGAGAGGGCTCTCTGTATCTACATACTGCACTTTACGGAGGAGTATAAATCCACCTGTAGGGGCAAGACACCTGACCTTTGACCTGCACCAAAATAAAAAGTATCTCAATTACCCATGAGCCCCTTTGGATGAAAGAATGGATGAAAGAGAACAAAATAACTTCACATTAAACAGCAGAGAATGGTGCGCTTCACATGCAATGTAACCTGTCAGAGCCCTCCCCACCCAACCTAACACCTCATCATCACCACCCCCACCACCCTTTCGAGAAGGGTGTAGCCCGCGAAGACCGGACGCTCCGTGACATGGGTGGGGGGGCGTGCGGCGTGCGATGGCATGCGCCCTCCAAAAGCCCCTGCCCCGTGGCTGACCTATGCGCCTCCGCCGTGGAAATGTTTACCGTGCCGCCGGCATTTATAAACTGGAGGAGTGCATTAAAAGTGTGGAGGTGTCACCGCATGCTGATGGAGGAGAGCAGGGCGCTGGCCAGCTCCTGCCATGCAGATCAGATGCAGGGTCAGCCAGCCTACACCCCCCACTTACACCGTCCAACCCCCCCCCCCCCAGGCTACTCCACCCACATACTAATGGAGGCAGAGTCCTGTACGGCCCACCGTGGCGTGATGGGAGCGTGGGGCTTAGAGGAGCAGGTTGGGGGGGTGAGGGAGCCTTGCTTAAGGAGGCCTGCAGGTGGATTGTGGATATGGGGATGGAAAGCCTTCCTGTTGGGCTGGGAGTCACACACCCTGCTGCACAACCTCCTATGGATGCATAGAATGGGAGAAAGTGTTGTTGGTGATGCTATAGGAACGGGATGGGGCGTTTGATTGGAGCTCAGTGGGGACAAAGATGAACTAGGGAAAACACCATGTACTACTACTAACTACTTGATGAACCATTTTCCTGTCTGAGATGTACAGGTAACACTTAAAAAAAACACCACATGTACACACAACAGACTCAGTCCAGTACGATTCAGTACACTCCGAGTGTTATACTGGTCTGTTAATGGTTTAATGGGTGTCTGAGCATTCTGTTAACAATTACTGCACCAGCATATAACAAACATCCTATATTTAAACAGAATTGCCTCGACACAATGTGAATCATCCATAAATGATGTGACCCCGTCCACCAAGAGGCCACCAAGGGGCTCGTGAACGGTCGACTAGTTTGCCAGGCAAACTATTGACGGTTTACACCGCGTTCAACGGCCGTGAAAGTTAACAGTCGACATCATTGCTTCCCTCCCGGAGAGCGCGGGCCCCATTAATAGCCGGCCACTTAATGAACCGTCACAGCCTTTCACGCTTACACCTGGAGAATGGCGCGGTAGAACAAGGACAACGGGGCGGTGGAGACGGTGCAGAGGTCCAGAGCGGAACGTTCAGCTTGCGGTGAAAACTGTGACACCAAGCGTTCTTCCGACAGGCGCTAAATGAATCTTCGGTCCGATGACGAGAACCGCGTACGGCTCAGTATGTTCTGTTTCCTTGTTGGTGGGCGTTTTATACTGCAGGTTAGACCGCGGTCATCGGGGGTTGGGGCCGAGAAAATGATGGCTCATAGTCAAACGTCTTTTCCTCCTCGCTTATCTTATAAATGACGCAAGAGTCAAACACTTATAGTGCAGATTTGTTCCTATATTGTTACACAAGTTACTACGGCAGTCCATAACCACGCCATGCTTACTTTGAATGCAGAATGATCTCTTCAAAAACGTAAAAAGAAACAGAAACAACCCCTTTACAACCCTGCATCATTTGTGTGGTTCATAGTGTGTGTGTTCTGAGAGGGACAGAGGGAATGCGTGTGCGCTTGCTACAGTCCATAACGTGTGTGTTCTGAGTGGGACAGAGAGATGTTCCATGAAATAAAAAAATATGGAAATACTTATGTATACATATGAGATATATTAAATATTTTCATTCAAGGGTTATTCATTATTATTTCAACACTTAATCATCAGTAACATTAAACAACAGCAAGATGATACATGAATTACATGCAATGTATTTAAGTGTACAGAAAAATTTGTTTTGTGACCCACATTAGTGATAATTAATTTCTCCGGTATGAACATTTGAGTCGCTCCACATATTAGATGTCGAACAAACACAGACTAGTATCAATCACGTTGCAACACATGTTTTCAGCCATTGTATCAAACACTTTCACGTCGGATATCCCTCCCGTCCTATATCAAGCAATTAGCTCATGGTACAAAGCAATATGGCCGACGAGGAATCATCCATTCCTGCCCATTCATTCTAAAGCAACTCTTAACCTGGTGGAGTCAACCCCCTTCTTCCTCCATCTCCCTGAACGATCTACAGCAGAACATCTGTTAACAACCTTTTAAAACACAACGCTACAGACATACGATCATAATTAACCACTCAGGCTCATCCATTGCTATAATCATCCTGGGGAGGAGGGGGGGAAGCATGTAAAACCTCTGGTCCCAAAACTGACTAACATCCCCCCCCATCCCCCGCTGCCCCCCTCCACCCCCCCCTTCCTCTCCATCCCGTGACAGTTATCTGCGCGGTAATGGCGGAGCGAGTGGCCCAAGATGACACGATAAACATACGACCCGTAGTCCTGGGTTTGTCACCGAGACGTCCCTTAACTGCTCCGACACGCTCTAATTGGTTTGCTTCACTCGTCTCCCGAAGAGGAGGAGGACGGTGAGGAGGAGGTGGAGGAGGTGGAGGTGGTGGAGGTGGAGTAATTACCGTCGAGCCCAAAGGGTGTGCGCCGGTGGGCTGAGCCCTCTCCATGTCCTTCAGTATATTACCCAGAGATCACCTGGTGGTGGTTGGGGGTGTGGAGAGGGAGGGGGAGACACAGATCCATCTCCCTCACGGGCCCCTAGGGGTGGGTCGGTGGTGCTTGGAGGTCTGATGGCTTAAAAGCAGGGTATCCACGGGAGACCCGTTGACCCCACCACCCCCTACCGCAGAGGGGGGGGGTGGGGGGGGCTGATGGAGTAGGGGTGGGGTATACAAGGAGGGGGGGGGGGGACAGCAATCTGTGCACTCGTGTCACGCCACGCTCCCAGTGAGGTAGGACGCCACTCTGGTCAAGGACGCGGCTCAGGGAGACTCGTGTGTGGAACGCGGGCTGTGTCCTGGAGAGGGGCCCGTTCAGAGCGGAGGCGGGGGCCTTACTGCCGGCCGCACACTCACGCCTCGCGCACGCTACCTCCGTCCGTAGACGGACGACGGAGGGCGTGTCTGACGTACGGGGGAGTAGTCTTTGTGGACGCAGCCTGCAACAGGGGCAACGCTCTCCTTGCGCTCTCCTTGCACCAGGCGTTATAAAGCCGGCTTTTTCCTGCGTCTTCCTGCTTGTTGTTGTTATCGCTAAATGGATCCCGTAGTCGCAAGGAGAGTGTTGCCCCTGTACGTGTACCACAGCAATCGCCTAATTCTTAAATCCATTAAATCCATTCTTAAATCCCCCGCAGCCGGCCGGCTTTTTGACATTTCCACGGCGGGTTGTATCACAAAGACGATTTCATTGGACAGAGTCCAAGTAGCGGCACACTAGTGTATTTGCATAACCGTGATCTGATTAGCAGACGGACCCGTCGCTTCCCGAAAAGTTGAACATTTCTCAACTTTTGACGCAGGCCACGGAGCCGACTTGACTGACGGAGCCACAATGCATTTTGAGGGCACCCCATGCAAAGTCAATGAGATGCGTAGTGGATTATACTTAGTATACACTATATTGTGTATCGGCAGGCCTACTACAGCTATAACTCCTACCTAGTATACAAAACTATAATATAATCGCCACGAGAAATAACTTCATCCTACACTATTGATCGTTCAATGTGAAAAGGAACTTAACATAAAGAATGAATATGCGAAATGTTGTTATTTTATTTTATATATGAATTATATGAATTTTATTTCGGAATGATTTTTTGTGTGATATGTTTTCCAATACTAAAAAGAGGAAAACATCGGGAAGGAAGCAGGCCTACTAATACATATATGTGTGGTGTGAATATATTATCTTAGGAGCCCAAGTAAGGTCCCCTGAGGTTCCCCAAACACAAGCCGGGCCCTGCTGGACTCAAAGCTGGCAGCAATTTGCACCGTTATCTGCAACAGGGCGTCAAGACAACGGTGTCAAATGTGTGTCCTCCACATCCGTGACGTCGGAACGAGAGAAAAAAACACTCAATATTTTTTCGCCCTGTTCTTTTTTTTCCTCCGCTCATGTCGGGAAGCTAACCAGTTGTTTGGCTATGGCGTGTTATTCTGTGAAATAATAATACGTTCCCATGTGTTTACATCACAGGAGGGGGGGGGGGGGGGGGGGTTGCGGGGAGAGAGGACACACTGCTCCGGTCGGTACAGAGCGCTGGCGTTGAGTTTTCTTTCTCTCTCTCTTTTTTCCCGCGGGTGGCTTCGGGGGGAGAGCGCGGGGTACCGTGGGGTAATGTTAACATCACTGTTATGATTGGTTGGGTCGGGGCGCTTTGATGACACGCTTAATGAGAGGTCGTAGGGAGCAACGCAACAGGGCAGAGGAGAGACCTCCCACATCAAACACTAGTGCCTCCCCTCCTCTCTCCCCCCCTCTTCCTCTCTTTCCCGCCCCCCCCCTTCTCTCCCATCTTTCTGGAAAATACACTGTCCTTCTCTCCGTTGACTTTCAGTTGATCTGTTCCCATAAAGCTATAAGTGTCTCGTTCTCAAGCTGTAGCATAACCTCTTTCATGCTAATATAGATCATTACTCTGTGTGTGTGTGTGTGTCAGAGAGAGAGAGAGAGAGAGAGAGAGAGAGAGAGAGAGAGAGCGAGCGTAGAGTAGAGAGTAGTGTCTCAGTAAGCACGACTCTCACCCAAAAGGCTCCTTAACTCAATCGACCGTAGCGTAGCTTAATCTAATGTTAATACATATCCCGTGCTCCTTATGGTCGAATCATATCCCCCCCCCCCCCCCGGTTTCCCTTACGCCGACGTCCCCTATAACATAAACGTGGATAATGCCAAGCACCATACGCGTACGATGGATTCCACACGGCGGTCAAATAAACCCAGGGTTTGCGCTACACAGCGGTAGCAGGCCTCGTTCCGTGGGTCCCGCTCGGCCCTGAAGTTGACTCAGCTTGGGGAGAGAGATACTTCTGACAGATGGAGGCCTCGCCGGCCGGCGGGAAAATATTTGTGCTGCGCTGACCTCCGTTTGAAAGCGTGTTTTCAGGGAGTCCAGCCGTCCTGACCCCGGCTGGACACGGGGCCGACCTCATCAAAGGCTCCCGCGGTCGGATTCACTCACTTCACCACATTATCTTCTAATGGGGGATGAGGGGGGGGGGGGGGGGTGGGGGGGGGGGGGGGGTGGGGGGGGGGGACGATGCAAATAGTCTAGTGATCTCTCCGAGGGAATGTTCCCTCGGAGAGATCACTGATGCGCTGAGGCTAGTGTGCGCTAGCTCTGTGCCGGTTATGGTTCTGAAGCGTGTGTTAGAAACGGCTCTGAAAATAAAACGCAAAACGTACTTACAAATGCAGAACAATAACGTAGATAGATCGTCGTGGGTTTGAAATATTTTGCGTCAGTTTGACGACTCTCTAAGACGAGTGACTTTTAACTCAAAGCAAACAAAACAAAAAAAACAGCAAACCCTTGTGTTACTTTACTACAGAGCAGGGTTTGTTTTTTTTCCACTTTCATGCCATTGTCGGGTTGGACACGAAGAGGAGCAGAAGAAGGAAAAGGAACATTCCGGAATCTGTGACGTCACTAGCAACAGGAAGTACGCTGGCTGGGTTTAACGAGCACATCTGCTCTGGAACTCACCGGGGCTCAATATTAGCCATGCAATATATCAATGCACACTGTGTGCCGTCGGTGTGTCAATGTGTCTGCGAGGGAGAGTGTGAGAGTATGAGAAAAACAACATTTGCCATAGCTGTGTCTAAATGTGATGCTATCTATAGGACGGGCTGAATCTTCATGGGTAATCTTAAGGGAGAAAAAAAAAACAAGGTTGTTTACTTCCAGGAATGATGTATCCACATGAAGGGGATGATAATGCGAAGCACACACCATGAAACGCTCCCACCAGGCCTGGTAGCGTGGTAAAGGCTCTCTTCACTTAAAGCACCAAAGGAGGGGTGTCTCACAGACGAGCACGTGGGTAAAACACGTGACGGATGGCAAATAACATGCCAACCTTTTATGTTTATTTATTTAGTATTATTGAATTTTTTTTGCTTTATTATAGAGTGTGATAGAGAATTAGGTATGGGAGATAGAGGGGAGGACATGATTTGAACCCCGGTCGCTGCGATCTGGACTGAGCTTGCAGTACACACGGTACAGGTACACGCTCTACCCGGCGCCCCGTACGTTTATTTCTTTATTTTATTTTTGCATTCCTTTGTTCATTCATTCATCCGTTCACTCACACTTTTTTTTTTTTTTACACGTGTCACGGATGCCTATGGTATCACAAATAATGGTTTGCTGGTTGTTGAACACACGCACCACTAGACGTTTTGATTTACATGCATGCTTATTGCTTATTTCACTCAACAAAAAAATGTGTATTTTGACTTATACCCACCTCAAATCAACTGTATCAGGAGGCCTCCACTCCTGTATCAGTTGGTTAGGGACAGGGTCGCACCGCTAAATAAAATAAAGGCCTTTTCACACCAAGTCCACTCACCCTTTGGTGTAGAGGCCTTCACTTTATTTCATTTTATTGTGAGATATGTTTTTAAGTGTGCTACTGCACCCCCCCCAATGAGAGACAATGAATAAGAGGGAGGGAGCGAGAGAGGAAGAGAGAGAGAGGGAGATTTGGATCGGGCAGGCGAGGAAGAAGGACAGAGGGCGAGACGGAGAGCGAGAGGGAGAGAGAGGGAGAGACAGGGAGAGACACAGAGAGAGGGAGAGGTCCCAGATCCCGCTGTCAGACCCGTCTCTCTGACATATGTCTGCCATCCCCCCCCCAGACAGGACGATAAATCCCACTCTGCTGCTGGCTGTCACATGCCATATCATCTCATGGCTTTATGAATATGAACACTATTCCCAGCGAGACCCTGCGCATAGCCTGCCTTCACGTCAAGCAGCCAATGGGAGCTGTCAAACCAAACGGTTGTGTGTGTGTGTGTGTGTGTGTGTGTGTGTGTGTGTGTGTGTGTGTGTGTGTGTGTGTGTGTGTGTGTGTGTGTGTGGCGAATCCTGGCTGATTTCTGATGGGGTCCGGTTATGGATGGCTCATCAACGGTGTCTTTGTTAAAAGGATGCCATCAATGAGGGAGGGGGGGGGGTGGGTTGATGCACGTGACCAAATGTTTAGAGGAACTAATATGTCAAATGTGACATAGGTTAAAAGAGTTGGCTATGAACTTGGCCTTTATGTGATGAATGGCCCGACCATTCTTAATTTATAGCCGGCTTCTTTGTCAACCACAGATAAAGCTGTAATACCTTTATAGAGAGAGGGCGTTAAGGCCTGTTCATAGTGTCCTTAAGACATGTTTCCAATCTGAACCATGCAACATGAGCTTTTTTACTTGATATGTTCATTATTATTATGAGTGGTAGTCGTATTAGTAGTAGTAGTAGGTAATAAAGTCACAGTAATTGTAGAAATAGCAGTTGTAGTAATAATACATTTTGGTAAGCAACCGTTTTTATTCTTTATTCTTTTTTTCTTGCATTTTATCAGATTATTATCATTATTACTAATACTATCCTCATCCTCATCTCTAATACTAATCTATCATTATTAATCATATTTGTATTATTAGGATTATTTATAATAATAATCCTAATAATAATAATCCTAATAATAGCAATAATTATTGCTAGTAGTAGTAGTAGAAGAAGTAGAAATAGGAGTTAGTGATACTATATATGTAATAGATATATATGTTGAGGTAATATAGTCCATGATGGAAGCAGAATGCATCAGGGCAGAGATTGACAGGGAGATGCAATACCCATTTAGATCAATGGAGGGCTGTAACTGCCTGTCGACCTGCCAGCGCTCTTCCCTTCCATTCACTGTGACGTTTTTACTACCGTCTATTCAAAAACAGTCTGAAATATTGCATCTAAAATTAAAATGATGATATTGCGTTAAATAGATCATGTCATGTATTTGAAGGGTTCATTTGGGTAATGTATTCTAGTCAATTCTATTTGTTGGAATGGGGACAGATGGGTTTGTG
>NW_028177818.1:0-2500 GCF_964030765.1 Micromesistius poutassou | reverse complement strand
TACTTATCTTGCGTTAACCAATCACCACAAATGGATCCCAGTTTACCAAGCACATCATCTAACCCTGACCCTTGTCCTGAGTGTGAACTTGTGAACTTCTGATGAGGGCAGTTTACCTGCCCAGTGAACCTTTGACCTCCACCAGCGCCACCACCAACATCACCATCACCACCACCAGCACCACAACTATCACCATCACCACCACCACCATCACAACTATCACCACCACCTCCACTACCACACCATCACCTCCACCACCGCCTACATCACCACCAGTCACATCCAAACCACCACCGACATTACCACCACCATCACCACTACCATCCCCACCGTCACAACTACACCCACCTCCTCCACCACCACCACCACCTCCCCCCCCCCTAGTCATCTGGGTGGTCTGCGTCCTCAATGACCAAGAGAAGAGTGGGAGGAGGTGGAGGAGGTGGCAGGGAGACAATTCACCAAGACAAAGGAAAAAGGGAGGGAGGGGGGGGGGGGGGGTGGGGGCGGTGGTGGGGGTTAGTATTCATTACACAAATTAGTCAGACAACACTTTATCTCTGTCGCTCCACGCTCCATTCTGCCCGTTGGCTTTGTGCTTGTGCACACCAAGAGTCTTGCGGAGGCCGCAGCTGAGCAGAGCACGAGGGAGATGTTATTGGAAAGAGAGTCCCGGAGAGAGAGAGAGAAAACACTTTCACTTTCACTGTTAAACACTTAGCAGAGGCACTGAATGTTTGATGTCCCCCTCCCCCCTGTGTGTGTGTGTGTGTGTGTGTGTGTGTGTGTGTGTGTGTGTGTGTGTGCGTGTGTGTGTGTATGACTGTGTGTGACTGTGTGTGTGTATGACTGTGTGACTGTGTGTGTGTGTGTTACTCTGTGTAACTATATGTGTGTGAATGTGTGTGTGTGTGTGTGTGTGTGTGTGTGTGTGTGTGTGTGTGTGTGTGTGACTGTGTGTTTGCACGTGCGTGTGTGTGTGGACACGCATGGCGTGTATGCCTGCCAGGTAGGGGACTTTTTAACAAGTGGCCGTTCAGCTGTTAGCGCTAACATTCAGGAGTTACTAGAAGTTGTAAACGTTAATGAATTCACGGCGCTGTTACGGCGGTCAAATAAAAACTTAGTGTGAAAACATGGCGTAAAACGGCCCCTTTTATTGGAACAAGTCTTTTCCCGAGGACGCAAGGAGCGTCATAATGCACCCGCGTTAAAGAAAATCTGCTGATACGCCACACAAACTTTACCGCCCGCAAATGGGATCCATGTTTACCGTATTTATCCGTAGCTGGATATTTATCGTATTTATCTGGGGCTGAACGCAGTAAAGTGAAACTGTTAATTGTGCAACTGCTCCGCCAGCATGGTGACTTTTATAATAACAACCGGAGCTCATTGGCAGAACTAGTGTTGACTCTTAAAGTCATTTGAAACTGGTTTATAATCATTGTTTTTGACTTTGTAACTGTGGTGTGTCTTCTCTGTGTAGTATTTACTACACTTGTCATTTAGTAGAAGCTTTTATCCAAGACAACTTCAAGTGAATTCGGATAAAGGTTAATTAGGAGAAGGTTTTCTCAGGGATGTGTACAGGGTAGGGGTGCATTCATTGGGTATTAAACCCAGTACACTTCGGATGGGTGTCGAACTCCAACTCTAAAAAGCAGCACAAAAGACCTGGCAAGTGAGAGAAAAGAAGAGGGTAAGAGAGACTGCGAGAGATAGTATATTTTAAGTAATTGAGAGAAAGGGAGAAGAATGGAAATCAGAAACAGACACAGACCCCACATAAAAAATAATAACAATATTTCAAATCACACATTTCAGTGATTACAGATCACAAAATAAAGGACAAAGGCACAAATTGAACATCGGAGCGACAGTAACTTTATATAAACCACAGCAGCCTCTCTTAAGGCGTGGAAGGATATCATACAAATATCCTCCAGTAGATTGGGAGACCCAGGGGTCTCCTTGAGAGAACGTTCCGGAAGGAGAGGAAGAACTCCTCAGGCATTAATATGACAACATGCCACCGAGGGCCACAACCCGGACACAGCCCTTAAATATTGTTAATAACCTCTTTATGGGATGAGCTGTATAAATACGTGTCTGAGTGTGCGATGGCATGATACGTGCATTGTCGTATTTGGATTGAAAAAACTTTATTTACACAAGACAGGGCGACAGGAAGAAAGAAAGAAAGGAAGAGAGAGGGAAAAGAGGGAGAGAGACGATCAGACAGAAATATATGGGGACAGACAAATAGTGTTGACTGAATACAGCATTACTGTAATCAATACAGAATTAGGGACGACAGCATTATAATACTGACTACAGCTTTACAGTATTGAACACAGCATTACAATACTGAACACAGCATTACAATACTGAACACAACATTACAGTATTGAATACAGCATTATAATACTGAAGACAGCATTACAATGCTGAACACAGCCTAAAAAACGAAGACTACAGCATTATAATACTGCCTACA
>NW_028177819.1:5000-7500 GCF_964030765.1 Micromesistius poutassou | reverse complement strand
GGGTCACTCACTACACTATTCAGTCCGACATGGTGAGCCTTTTCGGACTCACACACGACGTGTTCCCCCTCCTCTGGAGGGTCCACAGGACCTCCAGGCTTGGGGTCACTCACTACACTATTCAGTCCGACATGGTGAGCCTTTTCGGACTCTCACGCGACGTGTTCCCCCTCCTCTGGAGGGTCCACAGGACCTCCAGGCTTGGGGTCACTCACTACACTATTCAGTCCGACATGGTGGGCCTTTTCGGACTCACACACGACGTGTTCCCCCTCCTGTGGAGGGTCCACAGGACCTCCAGGCTTGGGGTCACTCACTACACTATTCAGTCCGACATGGTGGGCCTTTTCGGACTCACACACGACGTGTTCCCCCTCCTGTGGAGGGTCCTAAACACCTCCAGGCTTGGGGTCACTCACTACACTATTCAGTCCGACATGGTGGGCCTTTTCGGACTCACACGCGACGTGTTCCCCCTCCTGTGGAGGGTCCTAAACACCTCCAGCCTTGGGGTCACTCACTACACTATTCAGTCCGACATGGTGAGCCGTGTCGGACTCACACGCGACGTGTTCCCCCTCCTCTGGAGGGTCCTAAAGACCTCCAGGCTTGGGGTCACTCACTACACTATTCAGTCCGACATGGTGAGCCGTTTCGGACTCACACGCGACGTGTTCCCCCTCCTCTGGAGGGTCCTAAACACCTCCAGGCTTGGGGTCACTCACTACACTATTCAGTCCGACATGGTGAGCCGTGTCGGACTCACACGCGACGTGTTCCCCCTCCTCTGGAGGGTCCTAAAGACCTCCAGGCTTGGGGTCACTCACTACACTATTCAGTCCGACATGGTGAGCCGTTTCGGACTCACACGCGACGTGTTCCCCCTCCTCTGGAGGGTCCTAAAGACCTCCAGGCTTGGGGTCACTCACTACACTATTCAGTCCGACATGGTGAGCCGTGTCGGACTCACACGCGACGTGTTCCCCCTCCTCTGGAGGGTCCTAAAGACCTCCAGGCTTGGGGTCACTCACTACACTATTCAGTCCGACATGGTGAGCCGTGTCGGACTCACACGCGACGTGTTCCCCCTCCTCTGGAGGGTCCTAAAGACCTCCAGGCTTGGGGTCACTCACTACACTATTCAGTCCGACATGGTGAGCCGTTTCGGACTCACACGCGACGTGTTCCCCCTCCTCTGGAGGGTCCTAAAGACCTCCAGGCTTGGGGTCACTCACTACACTATTCAGTCCGACATGGTGAGCCGTTTCGGCCTCACACGCGACGTGTTCCCCCTCCTCTGGAGGGTCCTAAAGACCTCCAGACTCGGGGCTACTCACTACACTATTCAGTCCGACATGGTGAGCCGTTTCGGCCTCACACGCGACGTGGTCCCCCTCCTCTGGAGGGTCCTAAAGACCTCCAGACTCGGGGCTACTCACTACACTATTCAGTCCGACATGGTGAGCCGTTTCGGCCTCACACGCGACGTGTTCCCCCTCCTCTGGAGCCTCCAGAAGACCTCCAGGCCGTTCTCTGCCTTCTTCCCCTGGAGCCCCCCTTACACACGGGATGGGCTATGTCCTTCCAACACAGGGGTCAAACGTGTAGTAGGCGAAGCCCAGAGTTTTACAGGCTGCAGACTGCTATTTTTCTTGTTTTCGGTACCCATGGTATAAAAACCCGAAAATCCCAACCCATGGTAGACCAAAACCAACCCATGGTATACTAAAACCAACCCATGGTATACTAAAAGCTGCCCCTGGTAGACTACGGAGAAAAGACTCTGTCTGATTTTTGATTCTCTCTTTTTCTCAAAATCAGACAGAGTCCCAGAGTTAGTGCACCATGGGTTGCGTTTTAGGAGATTTACAGAAAAGACTCTGTTAAATTTCCAAAACACGTCCCATGGTAGTTTAAATGGACTTTGTGGTTTCTTTAGTTCATCCAGGCTCAGGGGGACTTGATGTTCTTGCCAGTCCGGGATGGTGGACTCTCTGGGCCTGCCACAGGACGTGGTCCTGGTCCCCTGGAGGGTCCACAAGACTTGAAGTGGTTTTTGCCTCTTTTTTCTTTCTTTTTTTCCTCAGACACACACGGACCAGGCCTCCCCCTACAACGTCCCACACCCCCAGAGCCGGCCTCCATGCCTCCAGCAGACACCCAGGCACCACCCCCACATGAGGGGCCCCAGGTCCAGGCCCCGGGGGACCGGGACCGGGACCCGTACTGGGCCAGCACCCAGACCCAGACACACACGGACCAGGCCTCCCCCTACAACGTCCCACACCCCCAGAGCCGGCCTCCATGCCTCCAGCAGACACCCAGGCACCACCCCCACATGAGGGGCCCCAGGTCCAGGCCCCGGGGGACCGGGACCGGGACCCGTACTGGGCCAGCACCCAGACCCAGACACACACGGACCAGGCCTCCCCCTACAACGTCCCACACCCCCAGAGCCGGCCTCCATGCCTCCAGCAGACCCCCCAGCAACACCCCCACA
>NW_028177820.1:0-7234 GCF_964030765.1 Micromesistius poutassou | reverse complement strand
GGCGTGCACGCCCGCACACACACACACACACACACACACACACACACACACACACACACACACATACATACATACATACATCCTCAAGTAACTGCACACTGTCTGTAATTTTGTCCGGGCTGCATTCCATACTAACCACGACATGGTGGCAAGAACTTTGGCAAGAACTTTTCGGTGAAAATGTCATTTCATTTCATAGTTAAATAAATTCCATTTTAGATATTATGTAGTTGTTGGGAAAGATGCAAGTGTTCGGTGTTAACACAAATGTATACAACAACTCCATAATAATACCAACAACAAATCCGATATCACAATGTCGTAAAACGCTTAGGCCTACATATCACACCAGCGGCAGCTTCTGTAACCGCCACTCTTTCTTTCATTCATAAAGCTATCGAGTGACATAAACCACCTTGAATATGATCTGACTTTGACTTTGGGCTTCCGTAGAACGACATATGCCAGCACTTAACAAACACAGGAATAGCCTCACCTCCCATTTTGGAGAACAAATTCTTAGGGCTCTCGTGCTCACGGAAGAACCTCAATTATTTGGCCATCCGTTTCCCTCCCGCCGTTGCCATAATAATCCACAAACGTCGGTGTCATCTTTTTATACGACGAGGTGTGGTTATTACATACGTCCGCTGGCTAGGTGGAGGTCGTTATCACCCATCACAACACCACACCACACCACACACACACACACACGCGCACACACACACGCACACGCACACACCCCACTATTACCTGCTGAGTGAGGTATCCTGTATCCTGGAGGTAAGGCCGGTGCGTTGGGTGTAAAAGTTCCACAAAGTAGTTCCCCAGGTGAGGTCACTCTACTCCCCGACTGTCACCGACTGAGCTCTCCTCGGGCCCGCAGAGAGTGAAACACTACCGCTGGGACTGACACAGCGTTAAGGGACAGAGAGCTGCCTGCTGGGGTGGAGGGAGGGGGGGGGGCGGCCGGGGGGGTGGTGGGGGGCGGCCGGGGGGGAGGTGGTCGGTTGGGTGGGGGTCTGTTGGGTGGGTGTTGTGGGTGGGTAGTGTGGGAGTCAGTGGTCAGTTGGGTGGGTGGAGGGGGGTGGGAGTCGTCGGGTGCAGGGGGGGGGGGGGGGGGGGTGGGGGGGGGGTAGGTGGGGGTTATTGGGGGTTGATGGGGTTGTGTCGAGGTGGAGCAGGGGTGGGGGGGGTGGTTCAGAGTTCAGGGGTGGGTGGGTTAGTATGACTGACGCCTCTGCTATCTATAGGTCCAGGGCCGCGGCCGGGGAGACGGAGCGCGACTACCTGAGGGTCCTCCTCTGCCCCCCCCCCACGTGACGCACGGCCGGTTGCCCTGGCAACCCACACCTGTCTGCAAGGTAGACTGAGATATGGTGATGGAAGACCTTTTAAAAAATGAAGAGAAATGAAATAGGCTGGATATCCATAAGTAAGAGGGAGAAGAAAGGTAGACTGAATGTGGCTCTCGAGTCGGTCTCAAGGCCTCGCCCTGCCCCGTATTTAATATAAATCAAATGATGGACTAATTACAGTCGAATACAATTATATTACTTTACTTATGGCCACTGCTGGCACAGGGGTTCATCCAATTGTACAACCTACATGTTACCTACATGTTACTACTGTGAGCCATGATGCCATTTTGATGCCATTTTGTCGGATATTGTCACCTATCTGAGCCGTTTGACAACATGGTGGATCTATGTGGTAGGTATCACTTCCTGTTCTGCCCTCAACCGCAAAGTAAAACACAGAGGCCTCCAGGATGTACAATTTAGCACTGAGCCAAATAGCTCCGAAAATAGGCTAAACGCTCCGTGCACCGATGCTGACGCACACCTCAGACAGAGGGAGGAGAGGAGTTAACAAAGGCAGGCTATCGGTATCTGTGCGTCACTGACCAATCGGGATGTTGCATTTATGTTGTGAAGTGAAACAAAGGGGAGACATTGTTTCCCACAAGATCACTGCAGTCTAAAAGAGAGCCTTAACAAGGCTAAAGTCAGCAGATAAAGTTAGCACCTTATGCTACCTGATCCTGCTGGAGGTCAATAGAGCTCTTCTAAAGCCCTGGTTGGACTTCACAGCCCGAAGACCGTCTTCCCAATACTCTGCACACACAATGATGACCCAGTGTATGCTGGAATGATTGACGAATGGATTGGATAATGGCGATAACGGCGATGCATGTTTAAAATTGCTGCTTGACAATGTTTATTTCATATGCTGATTATTAGCTGGCAGCAGGTTGCATTCGTGAGGACGTAATTAGCATTACATAATGTGTGATCGTTTTCCATAAGGTTCTTTGTTAGTCTTAACCTCAGCGATTCAAGAACACAACCTTTAATCTAAAGGGGCCCGTTGACCCCTACAGACACGGTACACTTCCTGCTGTTGAAAACGTCGGCCTGAAAGACTGCACAGCAAACCCCCCCCCCCCACAAACGCTTTCTGCATGTTACAGTGAGAGACGGACGTCTATAGTACGATCAGTTTAGTCCACTTAGCGAACGCGAAAAGCAGCCTGCATAGATCCGGCAGCGACAGGAGAGGGAGGGCGAGAGACATAGGCTGAGAGAGGGGGGAGCCGGCGTGGTGTGTAGGTGGCACAAGAAGAGCCAGACAGCTGAGGTGACTTCTATTTTTATTCCGCAGCCCGCTTTGTGGTACAGAGTTACAGCCAAAAATATATTTACCTCAAACTGCATTTGTTTTCATGCCAAAAAGTTCCCTACTCTAGATTTAACATAACCTTATGCCACCCCGCCTCCCCCCCACCCCCCCACCAGCTCACCTTATTCATGGTAAAAGTGCTTTCACCCAGTGAAAAAAAGATTATATCAAGGCACACACGCAAAACAACACTGTGATTGAGAGCAGGTAGGTGCATCTATAAACCACTGATGCTAAAAGTCAATAACATATCTAAGCATGGTTCATGCTCTTAAAGTACAATACAAAGAACATTCAATGAGATTTGGGAGGTTGGCAAACACGTACACTGGTTTTTTCTAATCTGCGGACGATGGCTTGGTGACAGCTCCGCAGATTCTATCATTGTCTGTTTTATATCTCTCCCTCTCTTTCAGTTCGCTCTGTCTCTGTCTACGTCTTCTTTTAACACATCCCCGATTCTTCGTCCTGATTCCTCAGACTTTATTCATCTTTGCTTCTCAGTATTAATATCTCTTCAAGTATTTACAGTACATTTCATCAAAGTTGTCTTCCGACCTTCACGACCTCGTCCGAAACGTGTTTCTTAACTCCACTATCGCGTCGTCAACCGCAGTCATTCTTACATTTTCTTTGTGTCACACAGTGTTCCCAATAACAATAATAAAATGCAAACAACTACATTGAACGTGGACGACTACAGCCCTACGGGAATATTACATTGTGCTCCAAGTGACAGATAAAAAATAAAATAAACATAAAAACGTGCTGCAATGGTGAACAGATTTTGACGAATGAAACCCAATTAAAAATCAACTACTCCATGCTCACTACAAAATTAAAATCTCAACGCGGCCTCGTTGAAAAGACCCCTGGTGTGAAGATGTCCTCTATGCTTCTGGCCACACGAGGCTGCTGTTCAGTTTATTCCACCCGAGCCGTCGCCCCCCCCCCCCCCCCCCCCCATCTCAGTGCATGCTGGCTCCTGGGCGCCAGACACAGGGCTGCAGGCCCAGGTTGCTGGTGCTGAACCTGGGTCTCGGCCCGCCCACCGAACACTGGCTGCTCCTGGACTCGGGGCGGTACCCGTTGGCGGGGCTCAGGTCCGGAGCGCTGATAAACTGCCTGTTGGCCTGATCGGCGCCAGATCCCTGGCGGTGGGAAAACGTGGGGATGTGCATGGGCGGCGGGCCCCCACCTCCTCCTCTGGGGCCTGGGCTTTGATGCGCCGGGGTCAGGTTGGGAAGCTGCGGGAGAGGAGCCGTGGGGGCGGGTGGAGCCGGAGGGGACTGGGGTGAGGGGGCCCACTGAGAGGGCTGGGGGAAGTAGCAGGCGGGGCTGCCGGGCTGCTGGGGGTGGGCCGGAGGGGGCGGGGGCTGGGGGTGGGGCTGGTAGGAGAAGGCGGGCGCCGCCGCCGCGGCCGCCGGAGAGAAGGCGGGCTCGGAGCGCCAGGTGGGCTCGCCCAGGGAGGTGACCGACCGAGGGACGAGGACCTTCAGGGAGGGCCCCGTCGCCACGGGAGGGGGCGTGGAGAAGCGCTTGACCTCGCGCACTCGTGCCGTTTGCATGGGGGTCTGGTAGCCGCCCATCGTGCCTCTCTGCTGCTGCTGCTGCTGCTGCGGTCGCTGCTGCTGGGGGCCGGAGGTCACCTGCGGAGCGCCGGGCGAGTAGGTGAAGAGCGAGGAGCTGAGCTGGTACGGCTGATGGGTCATGATCTCCAGAGGCTTGAGGCCTCCTTTCTTGGCCGCTTTAGATCCGGTCGCGTGCGCGGCGGCTCTCCCCGCCTCGGCCTTCTGCGGCTGCTTCTGGGCCTTGAGGGGGCAGAAGGGCGAGAGGAGGGGGTTGTAGCTGATGGGCGGCGGCGCCCGGATGCTGGACGAGTACTTCCAGGCGGCCGGCAGCGAGGGCGTCGGGGACGAGGCCTGTCGGGCCGGGGCGGGCGAGTAGGGCGCGGCCGCCACGGAGGGCGAGCGGTCCACCACGTAGCGGTCCATCCGGCTCTGTCTGCGGGCAAACAGCTGGCCGCCTTTGCCCTCCATCTGGGGCATCTGGGGCGCCTGGGGCGCCTGGGGCTTGGGGGCCACGGGAGGGGGCCTGGACCCCCGCTGGGCCTGCATGAAGTTGCAGGCCTCCGCGCCCAGCCGCAGCCAGTCCTCCTCGGGCCCGGACTCGTGGCCGGCGTCGCCGCCGCCGGGCGCGCCGTGGCCCGGGCCGGGCCCCGCGGGGGAGTCCATGTTCTGCAGCATGGAGAGGAGGGCGGGGTTGGGCGACACGTCCTTGTTCTGCACGGCGCAGAACATGGGCTTGTTGTTGGCGCGGCGACGGGCGTCCTGCAGGATGCCGGTGCGGGCGGCGGGCACGGAGATGCGCTGCTCCCGGGACTCCAGGGAGTCGGCCTGCTGCGGATGAGCAGGAGGATGAGGAGGGGGAGGCTGCGGAGAGCCTGCGGTTGCCATGGAAGCGACGGGGGCCGCGTGAGTCACAGGGCTACCTGTCACGTTGATATAGGGGCTGAAGGGTTGAGGGGGAGGGGGGTGTGTGTAGGTGGAAGGAGGAGGAGGAGGAGGAGGAGGAGGAGGAGGATGGGATGGAGACCCGTTGGCCTGGGGCTGGAAGGCTAACTGGGTTGGAGCAGCGGGGTGCTGGGTGGGGGGAAGAGGAGGGCCAGAGACACCAGAGAAGGAAGGGAGGTGAGCGGGGCCATTGGGAGAGGGAAGTGACTGAGAGACGGGAGAGAAGGGCTGACCTTGTGGAGGTGAGGGGTGGGAGTAGGGCTGAGCTTGTGGAGGTGAGGGGTGGGAGTAGGGCTGACCTTGTGGAGGTGAGGGGTGGGAGTAGGGCTGAGCTTGTGGAGGTGAGGGGTGGGAGTAGGGCTGACCTTGTGGAGGTGAGGGGTGGGAGTAGGGCTGAGCTTGTGGAGGTGAGGGGTGGGAGTAGGGCTGAGCTTGTGGAGGTGAGGGGTGGGAGTAGGGTTGAGAGTGAGGGGGTGAGGGGTGGGAGTAAGGCTGAGCTTGTGGAGGTGAGGGGTGGGGGTAGGGTTGAGAGTGAGGGGGTGAGGGGTGGGAGTAAGGCTGAGCTTGTGGAGGTGAGGGGTGGGGGTAGGGCTGAGAGTGAGGAGGGGAGGGGTGGGGGGAGAGCTGCGAGGCTGATTGATAGCTCGGTGGACCTTGAGCGGGCTGGGCGAGGGGAGGGGCGGCGCTGGAAGGGGAGAACGGAGCGGAGGGGGCGGGGAATGCGGCAGGCGGCCCTGAATAGTGCGGGGAGAAGCTGGTCTGGGCGGAGGCCAACGAGGACGGGGGTGACGCGGGGGAGTGGCGCGGGGGAGGGAAGGCGCCGTTGCTGCCGGCGCCGTTGCCTCTTGGGGAGATGTAGAGCGAGGTGGTGGACACCGCTCTCCTGGACTCGGGCCCCGGCAACGGCCGCTGCGGCTGGATCATCACGGCGGAGACGGCCGTCGCCGGCCTCGTCGCCGTGGCAACAACGGCGGCGGCTGGGGCAGCGGCGGCGGGGGGCCTGGGCTGGGGCGGACGGAAGGCCACGGGGGCCACGGGGGCTCGGGCGGAGCTGGGTCCGGAGCCGAAGGGCCGCGCGGTGCGGTTCAAGACGCCGGCGGCGGCGTTGGGGTTGGCGGCGGCGGCGGCGGCGGGGAGGTTGTGCTCCGAGTGTACGGCGGGGTCGAGGTGCTGGTAGGCAGCGGGCTGCTGCTGCTGCTGGTGATGATAGTGCTGCTGGGCCCCAGCTTGGTAAGCACCCGGCGTTTGATTGGCCGCGGGGGTCAGAACCACGCTGGCCCGGCTGACCACCGTCGACGCCCCGTTGGTCAGCGGCGCGGCGTGGGGGGACATGGGGGCGGAGCTGGGAGCCGCCGCCGCCGCCGCGTGCGCAGCAGCAGCGATCGGCCTGCACTTCGCGCCGCCGCCGCCGTTCTCCAGCCTGGGGCCTGGGAAGGCCACGCCGTTGAACCCCGCGTACTCTGACGTCAGGCTCTGATAGGCCGAGCCGTCGCGCCCCGGGTTGCGATTGGCGGTCGGGGTGGTGGGGGTGGTGGGGGTGGTGGTGGGGGTGGTGGGGGTGGTGCCCGGGCAGGCGGAGCTCATGCGGTCCAGCAGGTCCAGGTAGCCGCTGTCCCACGTCGGGTCGTAGGACGCCGAGAAATCCTCCTCCTCCACCTCGGAGCCGCTGAGAGCCGAGCTTCCTCCTTCCTCCTCCTCCTCCTCCGTCTCCCCCCCGGTCTCCCCCTCCGTGTCCTCCCCCTCGGCCTTGCCGAAGCAGGTCAGCGTGTATTTCTTGGCCCTCTGCCGGCGCTTCTTGAACATGAGCACCCCCTTGGAGTTGGGGTTTGGCGCGTCCGTCAGCAATGAGGCGATGGATCGGCACTTGGTGCGCGCCTCCTTCACCTGCTTCTCCACCACGCTCTCGCCGCGGTGCAGCTCTGCAGGGGGGGAGAGAGAGAGAGAGGGGGGAGAGAGAGAGAGAGAGGGGGGGAGAGAGGGAGAGAGAGAGGGAGGGGAGGGAGAGGGGGAGAGGGAGAGGGGGAGAGGGAGAGGGAGAG
>NW_028177821.1:0-7838 GCF_964030765.1 Micromesistius poutassou | reverse complement strand
CCCTCGCCTCGCCGGCCGCTGGCTCTGATTGGCTTGGGTCGGACGCTGGCCCGGTCTAGGAGTCATTAAGTCAGAGTTCACCTCCTCCCTCGGTTCTGATGAAAGAGCTCCGAGCGATGGATGGCTTTAATACTCGTATCTATCTCCCAGTATGCTCATATCTATCTTCCAGTATAAACTGGTTATATAACCAGTTTATACTATTACTGTTACCACTACTGCTACTACTGATAGTACTACTATACTACTACTAATACTACTGCTACTACTAATACTAGTACTGCTATACTACTACTACTACTACTACTACTACCACTTCTACTACTACCACTATACTACTCTTACCACTACTACTACTAGTACTACTATACTACTACTACAAGGTCTACAACTACTTGTGAAATATGTGTTAGCATGAGGCAGACTATAAGAAAATATACATTATTCGATTATTTGTTTTATTTGTCATCGTTTTCCCTCAATCTGTGTCCTGTAAATAATCAAGGTTCCAGCCAGCTTAAATACATTTATTTACATAGTATGAGTAGTATTTATATACGTGTATTTACACGTGTTTACATATTATTCCTACTTATAAATTTTTCTATTTTATTTTTATTCCTATTTTATAAAAAATGATTTACATTTAAAGGGGTAGTTTGGAATTTTGGACATCGGACCTCATTTCCAAGTGAGCCAGTGTGTTATTTATCATTGGCGATCAACATGTTTCATTCAGTCCTTCTAGTTGCAGAGATTGCTGGTGCTAGGCTAGCGCAAGTCGATGGGAACTGCTAGTCTGCCAATAAAAACTGTTTTACCCACTCCATAGTACACCCGAGGCAAACCAATTATAACGCCAGACTATCTATGTAAATGTCTGTGTTGATAGAATAATGTTATAAATAAAACTACCCTTGCATCGCATTGAATTTAGTTCCCTGTAGTTGGAAGCAGGCTACGGCAGCGGTGGACTGATATTACCTGGAGTGCACTTCTCTGTTTACGTTCTGCTGTAGTGAATTGTTTGCTACACCGGAGCAAAGTGAAATTCCGCCGCTGCTGAGAAAGTAATCCCTCAAAATGTAATGAGATCATTGCGATACAAGGATAGTTTTATTTCTAACATTATTCTATAAGCACAGACATTTACATCGATAGTCGGGCGTTATAATTGATTTGCCTCGGGTGTACTGTGGAGTGGGTAAAACTGTTTTTATTGGCAGGCTAGCAGTTCCCA
This sequence comes from Micromesistius poutassou, assembly GCF_964030765.1. Lineage (NCBI taxonomy): Eukaryota > Metazoa > Chordata > Actinopteri > Gadiformes > Gadidae > Micromesistius > Micromesistius poutassou. The sequence goes on along the minus strand of NW_028177821.1, from coordinate 6,598 downwards.
TCGACTTGCGCTAGCCTAGCAACAGCGATCTCTGCAACTGGAGGACTGAATGGACTGAAAAGTGAAAGGACTGAATGAAACATGTTGAAAACGGTCTCCAATGATAAATAACACACTGGCTCACTTGGAAATGAGGTCCGATGTCCAAAATTCCGAACTACCCCTTTAAGTATATTTTGCAGAGGGTAAAAAAACCCCCGCTGTCTAGCTAAACTCAAATCTAGAGTAAAACTCCAAACCAGCAGCTATAGGTATCTCTCCTCTCTGAGCCTGGTTGGGTCGGGGGGGGGTGGATGACTTGGCCCTCACTGCTGAGACGTGTGGGGAGCGTTTTGTTGTCTGACTTGATCAAATAGAGCCAGAGGGTGAGGGCTAGGGGCCCGCCCGCCCCTCCAGACCATCTGGACCGCTCTGGTTCAGACCCTCCTCCTCCATGGAGCTGGCCCCAGCTCGGGAGGGGGCCATCTGGGGCAGGGCTGTCGGCCGGCCCCGCCCGGCCCCTAGGGGCCCCGGCCTCCGTCTGTACGGAGAGAGAGAGAGAGAGAGAGGGATGAGAGAGATACTCAGGCAGGGAGAAAGGTGTACCAGGCTGATGTATTCAGAACCAGACACAGAGGGAGGGAGTGAACGAGAGACAGGGAATTTCAAAGACTCTTTATTTATTTAAAATACAGGACTGAGCGAGAAAACAATTTTACACAAACTGAAAAACTAAAAAACAACAAGCAAAGGTTTTCAACTTTTCAATTCATCCTGGTTTTGTCCCAGCATCCCCCATGGTTCAAAACACACTGAAAGCATTCCTGTTCTCCACCTGTCACAGGCTGGACCTGGACCGGAACTACATGATGAAAACAGTTACATCTGTTTTCTATAATTATAAAAAAAATAGTAATAATAATGCTTTTTGTTTTGTGCTTTGGCAATGTAGTTGGACAATTTCCCTGGCAAGAGAGCAAAAGGGACAGGGAGGCAGGAATTAGAGAGAGAGAGAGAGAGAGAGTCAGACAGCTATTTTATTTTAGAAACGATTACTTAATGAAACAGCCGATGCACAGTGTTAAGGTGTAATTTAGTTTCAGAGGTCATTTGAGAGTAAATTTTAAATATGTTACCCCTAACGTCAAGCCCCTGATTCAATCTCTATTGGAACACACCTCAGTGTTTCAACATACTGCAGTCTCTGTAATTCAATTCTCTCAGTCCTCTCTCTCTCTCTCTCTCTCTCTCTCTCTCTATCCCCTCTCTCTCTCTCCTCTCCTCTCCATTCTCTCCTATTCTATCCTCTCCTCTCCTCTCTTCTCTTCTTTTCTCTCCTCTGCTCTGTCACCTCACCTATTTGTCTCTCTGCTCTCTGCTCTAATTAGCAGTCCTTCCTGTGCATCTAGCATGGCTGCCTGTTTGGGGAACATGGGACCATGTGGTGGCATGTTGCTGGTCCGGGAGCAGCTAACAGCCTTCTGTGTGTCAGCCAGAACCTTCCAATGACATTCTAGAACCAAAGGTCGAATTGTTGAATGTTAAGCATTCCTCTGTCAACAAGGGGAGGGGAAGGGGAGAGAGAGACAGTAAGGCTGGCAGACACGGGGATAAATAGAACGATAGAGAGAGGGAGAGAGAGAGAGAGAGAATGGATGTATATATATATATTAAGATATATATTTATATATATATATATATATATATATATAAAACTTCCATATCACTCCGCGCCTAACTTGAACTGTTGTTTATTTATACATAAAAGCAATAGCATAGTTCACTGAAGCCTAAAAATATGTTGATTGATGGAGAGGGTGGAAATGTTGTAAAGCAATAGGCACACGGTGAGTGAACTGCTCGATAGTAGGCTAAATTGCCGGCGAACCAAGCTACCGTCTCTAGCCTTCTCTCTGAAGGACGCTACCGTGTGTTGCATAGCAACCGCCGCACACTTTGCAGGCAGCCAGGAGGGACTACATTTTTGTATTCGTTAAAAAAATGCTTTTCCGACTGTCTCGTTTTTTTTCAAAATTGAGGGTGTCTATGACTTTCATTTCGCCATACTTATGTAACCGTTTTGTAAAAGCAATAGATCACTTCAGTCAGTGAAATGTGCTCATTATACCACAGTTAAGGGGGTCGCCGTCCCTTAACTGTGGTATAATGAGAACATTCCACAGCCTGTTATGATCTATTGCTTAAATATACAGATAGATAGATGGATGTATATGTAATATATATATATATATATATATATATATATATATTAACCAATAGATAAATAGATAGATGGATGTATATATAGCCTATATATATTAACCGATAGATAGATAGATAGATAGATAGATAGATAGATAGATAGATAGATAGATAGATAGATAGATAGATAGATAGATAGATAGATAGATAGATAGATAGATAGATAGATAGATAGATAGATAGATAGATAGATAGATAGATAGATAGATAGATAGATAGATAGATGGATGGATATATATATATATAAATAGATGGATATATAGATGGACATATAGAAAGATAGACAGATAGATTTAGCTAGAATTCATCAAATCATGCAAAGAAAAGAGTAGCATGACTCAGTATGTAATAGATAAACACAGTTTCAGTACGAATGCACAAATGTTCCGCCGCCACGAACGTGAACAGCGCTCACATCACCACGCAGAACCCATCGCCGTAGCGACGCGCTCGTCTGCTCCACGCCGGGCTAATCAATTACGCCCTCGCTAACGAGCGTTCTGCACGTGCGGCGGATTACGGCGGGACAAAGGCGTGACAAGCGCTTAGCGGCGACGGGAAAACACTGGGTCAGCGGCCGCGGCGCCCGCGCCCGCGCCTCTAATCCGATCAATGGCCGCACTAATCAGCCGCTTCCCGCGCTGATAGAAGTGCTCCATTGATCCGCTCACACTCATTGGAATTGGGCCGTTTCGCATGCACACAAACGCACACATGCGCAAATGCGCGCAGGTGGCCTACACACACACGCTCGCACACACACACACAGGCATGCACACGCGCACACGTGCGTGCGCGCATGCACGCACGCAGGCACACACGCACCCACACGCATACACACACACACACGCATGCATGCATGCGCACACAGACAAACACGCTCACACACACATAGACATAGTTGCACGCACGCACACACACATGCAGGCACATTCACACACATGAAGAAAGAAAGTCTAAATCACTATCACTTGTAATCACTTAGACCCGTTGACCCTGGGTTAAGTGTTTGAGGACTCTGAAGTCATGTCATTTTAATGTTCTTATTTTGCACTATTTGCTGATATTTAGCGACTCTATCGATGCGTGAGAGCCTTAAGGGGATCATGGTTTCCGACTCTGCATCGTCATTTAGCCAGCCCTTCTCTCCAAAGCAACTGAAATATTCTTCAGATGTTGTTGAGGAGCAGTGGGGAGAGGGGGGGGGGGAGGACACCCCAACCACCGTGTTGAGAATCCTCTCAGTCCCCCTCCACCAACACCCAATAAATAACCCAGGCTAACCAAGCATCGCTATCAATATTGTATCGGCGGAGCGCCTTTCAAGAGGGAAGAGGCGAGCGCGTTCTCTCTCTGTGTCTGGTGCTCGCTCCGTTGTCTCAGACGCTCGTCAAACATTCAACACGGGGAACCGTTTCCACATCAACATATATTATTCAAGTTATCCGAGTTGTCGTTTTTGTATGTAGGCATAGCAACGATGCTGCTGATTCCAGGGCCCGGCACTTAAGGGGTAACCCCCTGGGGTACGCGGAACCCAGGTTGCGGAACCACGCCGCTAGATTACCCAGAACCCCCCCCCCCCCCCCCCCCCCGTCTCCCAGAGCCGTCAGCCAGTGTTTTACGGCGGTCTGGGTCGTCACCGCCGGCCGCACCGCCGGCCACGCTGCCTTTAATCAACCTGAGATAAGGGAGGAGGGGAGGGAGGAGGGGAGGGAGGAGGGGAGGGAGGAGGGGAGACCTGAGGGCACGCTGGCAGGACATAAAGGAGACCGCTTTGATCTTGATGAGCTTTTTAAGGTGTCAGCCTCCGAGATGGGGTGTGTGTGGGGGGGGGGGGGGGGGGGGGAGAGAAGGGGGAGAAGGGGGGGAGGAGGGGTGGGCTCTATAGGCCGCTCCTCGCCAGGAGGGGAACGCTTTCTGGGTGACACTAATTGCTTCTCCTCCATCGGCGGCTGGCTGTCATACAGGGAGAGAACTCTGTCTGGAGACGGCTGGAGCCTCCATCACTGTCAGGGCGAGGAGGTGGCGGAGGTGGGGGAGGTGGTGCGGAGGGGGGAGGCTGGGGAAGGAGGAGGAGGAGAGGACAGAGGGATGGTCCTCTGTCTGTGTCAGGGTGAGGAGGTGGTGGTGGAGGAAGTGCGGGAAGGGGGGAGGTGGTGGTGGAGGAGGTGGTGGTGGAGGGGTTGGGGGAGAGGGGAGGGGGGGGGGGGGCAAGGATGGAGGGTCCTCTGTCTGTGTCAGGGGGAGGAGGAGGTGGTGGCGGGGGGGGTGGGGAGTAGGTGGGGGATGGGCGGCGGAGGAGGTTTGGGAGGGAGGGGGGAGGGAGGGCCTTCTGTCTGTGTCAGGGTGAAGGGGTGGTGGTGGAGGAGGAGGTGGGGTAGAGGGGGGGGGGAGGGGGGGAGGAGGTGCGAGAGGGGAGGAGAGAGGGAGGGCCTTCTGTCTGTGTCAGGAGGAGGAGGTGGTGGTGGAGGAGGAGGTGGGGTAGAGGGGGAGGAGGTGGGGGAGGGGAGGACAGAAGGAGGGCCTTCTGTCTGTGTCAAGGTGAGCAGGAGGTGGAGGTGGTGATGGAGAGGGGCTAAAGGAGGCCGGAGAGAGCGAGAGGGAGGAGAGAGATGGGAGCTAGAGGAGAGGAAGGAGGCAAACACGGAGTAGAAGGAGGGGAGAGAGGGGAGAGAGGGAGGGGTGAGGGAGTAGAGGGGAGAAAGGGGAGAGTGTGTAAAATGGAGGAGAGATGATAGAGAGAAGAGGGATGAGAGGAGAGAGAGAGGAGGAGGGAGAGGAGAGAGGTGAGAGGAGAGAGAGGAAGGAGAGAAGAGAGATCAGAGAGAGGAGACAGAGGAGACAGAGGGATAGGAAGGAAGGAGAGAGAGAAGACAGAAGAGACAGAGGGAGAGGAGGGAAGGAGAGCGAGGAGGGGAGAGAGAAGATGGAGAGGGGAGAGTGGGAGGCCATGGCAGTCTCAGAGAGGATAAGAGGAGGAATCAGTAATGCATGAATTCAAATCTATGCAGAAGCTCACACTGTTGTTTGGGGGTAAAAAACACAAAAACAGCAAAGGGAAAAGACCAAACAAACCAGCACAAAGACGGCCCTGGGATGTCTGTGGGCCGGGGAGGGCCCGGAGAGAGGGGCCCCGGAGCCCTCACCGGGCCAGAGCCTTTAATTAGTCTCCTGAACACACACGTGGCTCATGTCTGCTCACCTCGGCTGCACAGAGCTCCCTCCCAGGGAAAATAATAATATAATGTTGTTATAATATCACCTAGAATAATTCAAATGAATAATGATGGAATATGAATTATGATAGAAGCGTCTTTATCCACGGTTTGCTCAGGATCGTACAATAGGGCTGTTTGACTGTCAGAGGAATGACAGTTTTGTTTGTGTGTGTGCGTTGTGTGTGCCTTTGCGTGCGCATGTGTGCGCGTGCGTTTGCGTGCGTACGTGCATGCGTGTGTGCTTGCGTGTGTGCTTGCGTGTGTGTGCGTGTGCATGCATGCGTGCGTGTGTGTGTGTTACCTCCTCATTACCCTGGCGTTGTGGGTCTCCATCCCTCTACAACACGTTTCCCTCTTTCAGACGGGATTGTGTAGACTGTAACACAGTGTGTCTCAGACAACAAGACCTTCCAAAACAACGTCCCTCTCATCCCCAAACCGTCACGCTCCCTCACACACATCCTGTTGTGCGCTGTGTGTGCTCTGTCGCCGATAAAGAATCCTCATCTAGGGTGGACCGGAGACAAAGCAGGTATCTCCCGACAACTGTTTTCTTTTTAATTACCCCCGACTCCCCCCCCGCCCACAGGAAGACGAGCGTTCACGCACCGGCGTGCCAGGAAACCTTATCACGCCTGCGTGACACGGCTGTGTGCGGTGAATGGCGGCAGCGTTTTCTGTTCCAGGAAGTGGCGTGTAATCCAAATGATTTCCTTTGTAAGGCAAATCGTTTACCGCTGGTTCAGTCTGTGTGTGTGCGGAGGCGTGTGTCTGCGGCCCTGAGCTGAGCGACGCGTTCTGGTGGGTTGGTTGGAGCGGCGGCGGGGCGAGGTTGTATCTGGCTCCACCACTACCACAGCCTTCGTAATGGCAATATGAAATGATAATAGTCTTTAATAATGCAGCACCTTTTTAAGGGCTCAACAGAGCGAAAACAAAGTAGATTACGTTCCAGAGAGAGACAGTCGAGGACAAATAATTCGATGTTAAAACAAAAGAGGAACTAAATGTAAAAGATGCAGCATCTTAAATGCAACACAAAATGGATCTGCTTAGAACGTGTTCACCCCCGCGCCGTCTCTCTCCCTCTCTTTCTCCTTCCTCTCTCTCTCTCCATCTCTCTCCATCTCTCTCTC
>NW_028177822.1:0-10189 GCF_964030765.1 Micromesistius poutassou | reverse complement strand
CGCGTCCGGACAGACTGAGCCGATGGACATGGTCGTGCACATTCCTTTTGGTGGTGGTGCGTGCGAGGGAGGGCGGCGTCCGCGGGGCTGAGCAGGTGGAGGCCACGCGGGTAAAAGGAGGTTGATGGATGGAGAGAGACGAAGAGGATGGAGGGAGGGAGGGAGGGAGGGAGGGAGGTGGAGCAGGGCGTCGGGAAGTGTGAGTGACAGAGCAAGGCAGCAGAATGACAACTCGTCCTGGAAGCCATGAATGCAGAGCGGGGGACAGATTGGCACCCCCCCCCCCCCCCCCCCAACTCCCGGTCTCCCCTTGGTGCTGCAGTCTCATTTGTGTCGCACAATCGCTTGTTTGTGTGTGTGTGTGTGGTGTGTGTGTGTGTGTGTGTGTGTGTGTGTGTGTGTGTGTGTGTGTGTGTGTGTGTGTGTGTGTGTGTGTGTGTGTGTGTGTGTGTGTGTGTGTGTGTGTGAGAAACACCCAAAGGATGCCATGTTTGTCATACTACACACACGCGTGGCACAGGAGCCATTTTAAGTTGATTTGCCTTTACCCAAAGGCCGTCTGCTGCACGACGCTTCGCTCAAGTAGGCTGTTTCACAATAAGCAGGGACAACTTAAACTAGGGCTCCGCATGCAATGCAACATGTTTGTGAGGGCTGTGTGCGTGCGTGCGTGCGTGCGTGCGTGCGTGCGTGCGTGCGTGCGTGCGTGCGTGCGTGCGTGCGTGCGTGAGCTCAGGTGGAGATGTGGAGTCTAAATCAGGGTTGTGGAAGGGTCCCATATGAGTCGTCAGCCGCATGCAGCTCGTACACCGAGCTTAGCACTCCCTCCTTCCCCGCTGACACCACTGTCAGGTACTTCAACATAAATAGGTTGTGGTTTTGTTTTTTTTTGTCCTCCTCCGGTTCTAGGGGGATGCATCCAGGGCCGTACGCACCTCAAGGGAGAGCGTGCCGGAAAATCACCAGCAAGATTGCGGCAATTATCACTGCTTCCCCTTTCAAGCAATTTCCATTTCTGGTGACCTTTCTCTCGTAATCCTGCGCGTGCCCACGATTGTCTCGCTACATAGCAGAAGACCATGAATTGTGCTTAATTGAGGCATATGTGTGCATGCGCAGGGTCCGCCGCAGGCGTCACGCCACGCAGTACGGTGATCTATGATGCTATGTCGTAGAGTATGATGCATGAAATTATGCTAGAGCAGAAGCCTGATGTACATACATATATCTTGATGAATACAAAACAGATCTACTGTGAATACTTAATTAATACACAATATACTGTACGTGAAGATATGCGTTAAGATATAAGGGAAAGATACTAGACGAAAAGTGTCCATCGTGCACTTCACAAAGACTGAGCCTGAAGGGGACGACATGAAGACAAGAAGAAGATCTTCAGGCTGGATTCAAACCCCCCCCCCCCCCACGCCACTGGGGGGGATTTGAACAGAACTAGGGTTCTGTTCAAATCCCACATTTTGAAAAAGTCTCACATCAGCTCTCCTCTTTATGTGTCACCGGCGTTTGAATCCCCCCCTCCCCGCTAAGTGCTCAGCGAGCAGACAGAATTACACTATATCAAACCGATTCTTGTCGAGGAGGAATATGGTTCTCCAGTCTGCACCTGTCTCTCCCACTTTACACCTCACTCTCCTCCCCCCCCCCCGCGCTCTCTCCCATTCACTCTTCTCCGTCGCCTTCATTTTGCCAGCTGTCTCCCCAGCACTCTCTCCCTTCTCCTACAAATCTGTTTTATTTTTTTTCCCTGCCGCCGCTTCAATTTCCCTTTGTGTTACTGTCAGAAGTTTCCTCATCCTCCCCAACACTGCACTCTCACTTTGAACATGAAAAAAAAAGAATATCTAAATACATAAAAACTCACTTTCATTTTTTTTTACTCACTGTATTTCCCCCATCCCCAAACCCCCACTTACTGTCATTCTCCCTCTCACTCTACATCTTTGCCTCTCTTCACACCCCACTCCCCCACTCTCCCCCCCCCACCTGTCCCACTGGCCGGCCCCACTTCTCGCTACTAAATGCAGCGCTAACCGCTGCTATTCAGGGACGTTACAGTCAAGCGTGTCCAGAGCCAACGCGGACACAGGAAATGCATTAACACCCCGGGGCTCTCCGCGGCCCCCGCTGCACAGGCGGAGTGGTGGTGGAGGAGGAGGAGGAGGAGGCTGGTATCTGGGTGGAGGCCGGTATCTGATGGAGCTCCACTCTGGGGCCCACACAAGGGGGACGGGGGGGGCCAAGGTGCACACTGTGGTCGCATCAACGTGAATTACACCCAGATTAAATCACCGTTTCCCGGCCGTAAATAAAAAGCCGTCAAAGCTCACTTAAAATGCCCCATAAACTCTGTGTCCCTCTGCCTTTCATTGTAGCCCCGCCCCCTCCCTCCCTCCCTCCCTCCCTCCCTGCGCCTCGCCTCTCTCCCTCCCTCCCTGCGCCTCGCCTCTCTCCCCGGTCCTCCATCACCTCCCCGGTCTGCTGAAGTACCTGATGGTCTGTCTGTCCCCCTGCATCCCACCATCTGTCTCTCTCCGCCTCTCCCTTTCTGTGTGCGTGTCACCTGGGTTGCGTCGCTCGGAAACGTTTCCTGGACATCGCTGGGTTTTAATTACGGGTCTTGGAGTGGGCCACCGCAGGCCCCACTCCAAGACCCGCCCCCGGGGGCCGGCACATCCCAAACAAAACAAAGCACCGCTAGAACCCATTAAGAGGAACCGAGTGAACGACACCACCCAACACCACCCGTCAACTGTGACGGACCTGCCAGCATGTGATGCACATGCCATCGGGAGAGAGCGAGCCCAACATATCCAAACCCACCACAAATACATTCCTCTATGGGGGAGCAAGGACGTCCTGTATCAGCACCTGCACCCAACCCCCCCCCCCCCCCCCACACCCACACCCACCCCGCCACCCATCCCCAACGTCACAGAAGACCATACGCTCCGAGTGACCGCCATAAAATTGAAGTGAGTTGGAGCGGAAGGAATGTCTACTGCAGCCTCATTTACAAACACGCACACGCGCGCACACACACACACACACACACACACACACACACACACACACACAGGGGTGGCTGGTGCTGGGGTTGGGCTGTACCCGGAGCGGAGCGGAGCAGTGCTCCATGTCAGCATGTTAAGTAGTTTGGTGTGTGTGTAGTGTGTGTGTGTGTGTGTGTGTGTGTGTGTGTGTGTGTGTGTGTGTGTGTGTGTGTGTGTGTTAATGAGGGGTGGGCAGAGGGCCAGCTGTGAACTGGAAAGGGGGATTTGGCTTCATCAGATCTGTTCTGTAGCCCGTCTGCCAGAGACAAACACTGGCAGACAGGCAGATGCACACAGACACACACCCGCAGTGACACACACATTGGCAGACAAACACACACAGAATGATACACACACGCTAACATGCATATGCATTGATGGGCAAACACACATACACACACGCACGCATTGACGGACAACCACACACACACACACACACACACACACACACACACACACACACACAGCTCCCCCATCGACCTCCCAGTGGTGTAAGAAAGGCCAAGGCTCTTGCCCTTGAAGAACCTCTCCTTAGATAAGATTTGGAGATGGCCGTGTGGCACCAAATCAGGAGTCCTGTCTGTCCAGATGTACCCAGCAGACAGACATCTCTCGAGATGGGCGAACAAGACGAGCGTGTATAGAAGGACGGATTGGACTACAGCTGTGATTAAGGGAGGGTGACTTTGGTTAAAGAGTTAAGGTCAAAGACAGAGGGAGGAAGACGGGTAGAGAGGGGGAGGCGGGTAGAGGGGGACGTAGGAGGAAGAGGGGAAAGAAGCGAGAGAAGTAGAGACGTGAAGGGTTCCTGAGCCCATCCGCGGCCTCTCGAGAGCATGAGTGCGCGCCGAGAGAGGAGCGAGAGCGATAGAGAGACACAGCGAGAGGAATCCGAAATAGATAAGGGGAAAATGAGGTGCTGTATGCCACAAATGGCCGTGATGTGAGAAAGCCAGAGAGGCCATTTGTGAGTGACTAAGCACTAGGACCGGAGAGGACATGTCGCGCTATCTGTTGCTCTCAAAGCCCTCAGGGGACAATGACGCGACCGAGGGCAAAGAACACACACACACACACACACACACACACACACACACACACACACACCCCCACACGGCTACCTTTAAATAGGGATTATGCCTGTTTGGGTATGTGTGTGCTCATGCGTGCAGGCTTACGCGGCCGTATGAATATGGCGGCGGTGCATGTGTGTGCGTCATGCAGCTGTTTTGGTCGCAGGGAGCAGGAGACCCTGCCACGGAGCAGGTGCCGGCCATTTCACGCCTGTCGGCCCCTCTTAGCGCTGTTTGTCCACACACATTCACATTAGCCTCCACAGGTTCCCATCTGGAGTCCCACCATGCCTTTGCCTCCCTCCCTCCCTCTCTTTAGCTGCTTTCACATATGACCTCCGTCTTTCCTCCGCATTTGTGGAGCAGGAGGTTCGACCGTGAGGGTCATTCACACTTATTCACACTTGATGCCCGATATGCAGAGATTGGTGTCAGTAGAATCTCCGGGCTGCTTAAGGGGGGGGGGGCGGGCTTGCAAGGGGCAGCATATGACGTAGGGTCACAAGAGGCGGGATCGGGTTTGTTTTGGTTTGACCGCAGACAGCACGCAGGCAAAACGGGCAGAACTCATCGCGATCGTGTTAAATGTTGCTGCAGCGATGCATATATTCCGTTGCATCCACAACATCTGCATCGATCGATGAAAGATTGGAGCATGAGTTACAGACAAATAGAGGAAACGACGAACAAGAAAGGCGTCGCGAACGACTGCGTTACCGGAGGAAGAGAAAGTCTTTTTTGGCTTCATTTCACATCTAACATACACTGGGACAAATGTAGTTGATTTCTGTGTTTAACTGAGAAAACAGGGAGTGGAAGGACGGGACCCTATAATGTTCAGCTAACTGTTGTCAATAATAATTGTTAGTAACAATTATTAATAATTGTAATTGAGAGTAGCGCATGTGTGTGCACGAGAATGGAAGTGTGTGTGTGAGTGAGTGGACGAGCGAGGAGAGGTAATGAACGAGTCCGGTTGTGTCTGTGCAAACGTGTAGGCCCTACTGTAAAGTTAGTGAAACTAAGAACAAAGTACACAGCCTGTCAATAATCGCTGGCCGCTTCATTCCGACCATATTCAAACCTATAAGCAGACCCACTGCCGGTCAAAGTGAAGGGTGTTACTCCCGAGAGAATCGACGGAGCGGAACGTCGCTTATGTGCTCCTTGACTATGGTCTGGGAGCCGACAGCAGGAAAGGTGTAACACAACAATAAAAAATATTTTTTAAACCATTCAGCGAACAAAAGGCAATAGGCTGATTATCGATTAGGGTGCCACTCAATGACATGCAAACGTAGACCGAGGCGTCATCAACACGCCCACTCAAGTGGTGTGAAATGCCGACATCCTACTGCTCATTCACATATAAGGTAATTAGCATTTCCTCCAGAGAACATACTACCTCGGGGGTAGTATTTTTTCAGGAGGTCCAACGTCAGGATATGTCATTCACATATACGGCACCTCCATAGAATAGAATAGACAGATGCACATGCAGATATGTGAAAGCAGCAATTGTCCCTCGCCCTGCCTTTCAACATGCGGCCTTCCCTCTCCGCACACTGAATCGCTCACTCACCTTAAAGAAAAATGGTACACGTCAACCCAGTATAGAAAAATAAATATTTTTCACCTAGCTGCCCCACCCCCTACCCCCTCACCACTAAACGAGCCGAGAAGCGTACCAGAGAAAATACAGAGAAGAAAGAACAGAGAAAAATGGGGGAATGATGGAATTAGGGATGAATTGTCCACATGAGAGACTAAGACACTAAGACAGCAGAGAGAGAGAGATAAGGAGAACGACAGGGGGAATAAGAGCAAGGGAAGCACAAAGTAGCTGAAACAGCAGAGCCAGACTGATCCTCTCAGAGACACACACACACACACACACACACACACACACACACACACACACACACACACACACACACACACACACACACACACACACACACACACTACAGTAAGCGGGGGAGAAAAAAAATTGCAGAGGGCAATATTGATGAGGGAGGACATAGTGCCATAAGAGTCCCATGGGAGGCTTAACTGCCATCAGCAGCCGCTGCAAGCCCCTCCGTCTTTTTCCCCCCAGTGGGACCGGGCATGGCCCGCTGGCTCTGATTTATCCCGCGACATCCATCCATTCACACGTGTCTCCTCTCTCTCTCCTCCAGAGGCTGAACCCTGGGCCTTCCCTGCTCCCTGTTCCCTGTTCAAACCGCCTCCATGCCGCTTCCAGCTTGTTGCACACAGCAGGGGGCGGGGGGGGGGGTTCTCCCCCCGCCTCTCTCAGCGGCTGCGCTGGCGGGGGCAGACACAGAGCAGCCTCCCAGGGATACACCACCACCACCACGCAAACAGCAGCACCACAGGGAGTTGGGAGGAGGAAGGCGGGAGCGAGAGACGGAGTGAGTGAGAGAGAGAGACCTGAGCGTTCTCGACAATATAAAAATACAGGAGGCAAGAGACAAGAGCGAGAGCAAGAAGAGGAAGCGAATGCGTTGAAGGAAAATAAGGGAAAAAAAAACGAGTGGACGAGGGGGCGTACGAGGAGGTAGGAGGGCTCTGAAGAGTAAGCCACCAGAGAAATGCATCTCATTCCATTACAGCAGACTTTTCCCCCACCCCCTCCCCAATGTCTGCAGAAAATAACTTCCGGTTAAGTGCAAGGGGATGTATTTTGTATGAGGGGAGTTGCAGGGACCAATCCAATCTCTCAGCTTCTTAGAGGGGTTGAAGATGAGGGGGGGGGGTTAATGGGTGACTGAAGGGACCAAAGTATAGGACAATGGAAGTCTTTCATTCTCTTCACTGTAGCCTCCTTCAAGTCCAAAAGAGGCACGGCGGAATGACACACACACAGACGCAAATGTGCAGATATGGAGATAGAGAACGAGAGAGAGCAAGAGAGAACGAGAGAGAGAGAGCAAGAGAGAACGAGAGAGAGAGAGAGCAAGAGAGAGAGAGAGAGAGAGAGAGAACGAGAGAAAGAACGAGAGAAAGAACGAGAGAGGGTGAGAAAGAGAGAGTGATGGTTGGGCAGCCACCGAGTGTGATGCAACAGACCACGGCCCGCTTCAAAGTCAACAATATCATCAAGTATTAAACAAGTCATTAACTGCCACTGCAGGCACATCAGACATTTAGACCAGCGACAGGCTCCTCTCCCTTCGGTGTGCTCGCTAATTGCCGTTTCCAGAAGACTGGATTTTTTTTTTTAGACTATGCTTTTCCGTAAGATGAAAGCATCTGACGAACGCTAGATTGGATTCAGATCCCACTAAGGTGCAGGCATGTTGTTTAACGACTTGCCTCCATTGTGAAGCCCTATTGTAGTGTGCGACAAAGCCCCTTTCAAACGCGGCTGTGGTAGAGAGTGTATAAACAGACCTTGAACACAGGTGAGGCGGGGAGGACTTTGACGATAGGTTGATTGAATGCATGGTAAAAAGGTGCCAGATTCTTCAAACACAACGGGAAAATCTGGTATGAATCGGAGGCAAAAAAAATGTCCTCACAGTCACTGACACACGCACACACACACACACACACACACACACACACACACACACACACACCTAGGACAGAGCAGCTGAACTCACTAACCCTACGCTACAGACCCATGAATTAATTGTGTGCGCACACAGGTGCACGAGTATGCACCTTGGGAATGATTGACGAGCATCAGCGTGTGTGATGAACTATGCATGTGAGGAAATCAAATCAAATCACTTGGGTGCAGTGCAAATGATACGGAGTGCTTGTACTCCTCCGATTAACCAGGAAAGCACTCTTGGTAAGACACAGCACCCCAAGTATACCTGAATGCGTGTACCGGCGTGTGTATTGGGAGTTTAAGCATTGTGCGGTGTGTGTGAGAGAGTGTGTGTGTGTGTGTGTGTGTGTGTGTGTGTGTGTGTGTGTGTGTGTGTGTGTGTGTGTGTGTGTGTGTGTGTGTGTGTGTGTGTGTGTGTGTGTGTGTGTGTGTGTGTGTGTGTGTGTGTGTTCAACGTGAGCCATGGCCAGAGTTAGCTGTACAACTGCCTGAGAGAGTGTTTTGCGAGCGGGTGTGCGTGTATGGGGAGGGGAGGAGGGGGCAGCGACCCACCTCTGACCAGGGCGGTGACCTGCTCCTTGCCCGTGCCCAGGCGATTCTTGACCTCGCAGATGAAGGTGCTGTTGACGGCCTCGTCCACCTTCAGCACAGTCAGCTTGTTCTCCTTGACGACCACCGTGTCGGGCATCTCTCCCGTCAGGCTGCGGGGGGGGGGGGGGGGCACACGGGCACAGGGGTCAACAGAGGGGCGGAGGGAGAGAGAGAGGGAGGGAGGGAGGGAGAAGGAGAGGGCTGGAGAGAAGAGTGTTAGATCCCCTCTCTCCCGCCGTCAAATTGACGACGAAAATAGAGAGAAAAGAACAGAAAGCAAAATACAAACGGGGAGAGCGGATGAAAAAGACGGGAACAGAAAGCGAAAGCTAATGAGCACCAAAGAGAAAGCAAAGAAATCACATTAAAGAAAGCAAAAGAACAAAAGCGGTTCAAAACTGTGACTATTATAAAGAACAAAAAAAGTGGACCAGATGGAAATAAAAACCGAAACAGATGGAAAGCAACAATGAAAATAAATAATAATAAAACAAAAACCGAACACAATCTCTCAAACTACAATAAAGGCCTTGAGGGGACAAAGCAGACTTTAGTTCTTTTTCTTCACCATTGGGAATGACTTTGCCTCAGCCCACAAAAATGCTGTGGGTTATGGTGTGCTAAAGTCCACTAATCCAGAACACCAGCCCTAAACTCTCTTGGCATTACACACCATCAATCCATTAACACACGGAGAGAGAGAGGGGGAGAGGAAACACAATGAGGACAGAAGACGCATCTAAACGATTGGACTCCAGCCCAGAATCTCATCTTGGCCATTAAAAGTTTCAAACTTAGCTTTTCTCATATTTTTTTTCCACAGTTATGCTAATAGCAGATAATGGGGAGTGAGGAAATGTGCGACAGTTACATTGTGTCGCCCCATTGTGCGGGGGTTAAATCAAGAGTCACCCAAAACAATGGGAGAAATGATCTCGCTCTCTCTCTCACGACCCCCTTCTCCCTCGCTCAAATCAGTGGACAGAGGGCCAGCGCGGAGACCGGCGCAGCTCCCACCCCTGTGGGCACTAATGAAAACCGAGGGATCGACCGATAAGCTAGTGTGTGACGGGAATGAGAAGAGCACAATGAGCAAAGGAAGGAGGTTACTCGGTAAGGGAGGGAAATAAACAAAAAAAGGAGGGATGGGAAAAGGGAAAAGGGCGGAAGGGAGGAAGGGAGGAATTCGCGCAATATCCTTAAAGGTCCCATGAGACGCCATGTGAGTGTGATTAGCCGTTACAAGCCGTTTTGAAAATCTGTCTCTTGTGACATCACTCGTGGGCGTGTCCGCCTAGATGTGTGACGGATAGATGAGCAACGTTCGCTACAGTCCACCGGGTAGGCTCGGCAGACTGATCTATCCGGCACGCATCTAAGGTGGACACGCCCACTTCGGATGTCATAAGAGACAGATTTTCTAGAACAGCTGGTAGCGGCTAATCACACTCACACCTGGTGGCGCGTCATGGGACCGTTAACGAATTCCTTCCTTCCTTCTTTCCTCCCATCTTTCGGTAAGAGAGGAGAGTAAAGACAGAAGGGAGCAGCACTCACATCCTCCAGCTGACCGTGGTGGGGATGGGGTTGCCGTTGGCCTGGCAGGTGAGCACGACGTTGGTGCGCCCGATGTACCAGTTGTTGTCGTAGCCAATGATGGTCACCTTAGGCGGGTCTGGAGAGAGGAGCCGACAGCAGGACGCAGAGGTGAGCCAATGCAAATCAATGGGTTACGGCAGACTAGCCCAACTGGGGAGGGATTCATTATTAGTCATTCTCGCACTGGGCATCCTGTAGCGCGAGTGCGAGTGTGCGAGTGCGTGGATGTGCGTGTGACTAGTTCACTTTTTTCAAATTGACTACTTCTATTCTTTGTGCAGAGGCTTTTTAAG
>NW_028177823.1:0-13202 GCF_964030765.1 Micromesistius poutassou | reverse complement strand
AACATGTAAACACCACCAGACGAGCTTCATGGATGTGATTAAAATGCCTGTCTTCTCCATAGGGGGTCTTAGTGGGTGGACCGTCACCCCCATCTCCCACAGGAAGAGCAGGAAACGATCACCGGGGAACACAGAGAACTCTTGCAACTCACCCCGCGTGTGCGTCTGTGTGTGTATGTGTGTGTGTGGCTGGCTGGGTGGGGATATTAGCTGGGAATGTTCTCCTCCGCATCCCATTTTAGTCCCCCTCCCCTCCGCCCCATTATCATATCTATTGGGACACAGATGCTAACGACGTCTTTAGCTGATAGCATCTCCACACATAGATTCTACCGACTATCTACAAGGTTATGAAACTCAGTCATCCATCTCTAATGGGAAGCTGGGTAGGAGGAGGAGGAGGAAGGGAGGAGGAGAATGTGGTGGAGGAAGGGAGGTGGAGGTGGAGGCGGAGGAGGAGGAGGAGGTGGTGGTGGGAGGAGGTGGTGAACAGGGGACAAGAAATAGATCCTGGAGTAAAGGAGGAGGAGGTGGTGGTGGAGGTAGAAGGGAGGAGGAAGGGTGGAGGAACAGAGAAGGAGGCGGTGGAAGGGAGGAGGAGGGAGAGACGGAGGAAGGGAGGAGTCTGCCAGCATCTGCCTGGGGTACTGGAGCCGTGTTGAAGTCGTCTCCTCGGGGAGCTAGCAAGACGTGCTGGTGTCTGGGGTCTGGTTCCTCCCCCGTTAGTATGCCAGAGTGACACACCGTCTCATCAAAGAGGCGGAGGCGGGGAGTCCCGAGCTAGTAATGCGATCACGTTCCTTATCTCGCTCTCTGAAGTCTCGCCCCTGTCACGGGCTTTGCGGGGTTGTGCAGAAGACCATCAAAACATTATTTATTCTGTTTTTATGCACTCAGCTTCAGATACTGCGACACATAGGCCACCTCCTCCCAGCGCTCCTCCTCTGTCTGCTGGAATAAAGGAGGGGAGGAATACGGGCAAACAGACTAAGGGAAGGAGGAGAGGAGAATGGGGAGAGAGGAGTAGAGGAGAGGTAGGGAGACAAGGTTGAAGGGGTTCTCTGACAACTACACTATTTGTCACCTCTCTCTCCCTCTTTCTCTCTCTCTCTCTCTCTCTCTCTCTCTCTCTCTCTCTCTCTCTCTCTAACCACTGCCATGTGTTCAATCTCAGATGTAATCTGTTGCAGACGCTGGGCCGTGGCTCAACAGGGAGGCGAGGGGCTTGCTTTGGGCTGCGCGCCATAGTCACACTGGGACCAGACAAAACGACCAGCCCTGCAGCCAAGAGAACCATGCGAAACCAGACACAACCACCAGCCCCTAGAGACAAGATGACCATGCTAAACCAGACACAACCACCAGCCACTACAGCCAAGATGACCATGCTAAACCAGACACAACCACCAGCCCCTACAGCCAAGATGACCATGCTAAACCAGACACAACCACCAGCCCCTACAGCCAAGATGACCATGCTAAACCAGACACAACCACCACACACGACAGTACACATCCAAAAGCCCAGAGAGAACACCCTGAACCAGACCAGCTCCTACACAGAGTCTCTTAATAATTATAATAATAACAATAATAATGATACTTTATTTCTATAGCGCTTTTCTTAATACTCAAAACACTTAATACACTTAACGCATAATAGGACAGTAAAAAAATAGCAGATAGTAATGAAAAGTACAGAAAAACATTGAAAAACATATACAAATTAAAAGCACACAAATTAAGAGGCAGAAATGGGAAGGTGAGGCGACTGTTAATTGTGTGACACTTGAAAATAAAGTACGAGCGCGATGGCGTCACGGCTCTCCTTCGCCAAGTTCCTGGGACCGGCATGAACACAAACTATAAACATATTTAGAGCAAACAAATGTAGTGTTGAGAAGTTAACCTGTCACAGTAAGTTTACTTCCCCTGGGATTAGGGCGGGTAAACAGGACGCGCCCGGAGAGACCTGCAGCTGGGAGAATTGTTGTGACAGAGCAAATAGCGCTGTTGTGTCACAGATAGTGTTTGGTTGCTAATCTTTAAGACGCCAATCCCGAAGACACATATCCCCGGGATATGTGTCTTCGGGAAGAGGGCGGTTTTGGGGTGCTGCAATTTAAGTGCTCCGTAACTTGCGTTGTCGAAATGCCAGGTCTAAGGTCTCCTGCCGTGCACATAGCTCGAATTGTGCATAGTGCGTGTGTAAGTGTGCATCTCAGGGGTGCGTGTGTGCGTGCATGCGTGCGTGTGTGCGTGCGCGTTTGCATCTCATGCGTGTGTATGTGCGCGTGTGTGCGCCAGGGAAGCGCAGGGGGCTGTACTACAAACAGAGCAGAGCTGAAATACGGGTCTCATTTGGCCCCCCCTGCAGACCCTGCACCCCTGGACCGCCCACCTCCCGAGCCAACACCTCCATCCACACTCTCCCTCGCCCACACCTCACTCCTGATGCTTTCCGCAGGCCATTTGCTCAGTCAAGGGTGGGCTGATGGTGTAGGGGGTGAGTGCTGAGATGTGGGGTGAGGCGTTTACACTGGCAGGGTTTGAGGAGGGCTTTCTAGCCCCCCGACCTCCTTGTTGACTACCTTCTCTACTAGAGACGTCGTAGGGGAAGGGGGACTTGAGGGAAGGTGGGGGGGTGCCTGTTTTTTTCCATACTAACATGCTATGTGTTGAAACACAAGAGTCAGTGAGGGAGCCTGGGTGGTCTTACCCTCTGCAACCCTTAGGAGGCGCTGTTGCACTGTGGGGATTTCTTCCCCACCCGCCCATTTGGCCCATTTGGCCAAATTCTGTGGGAGTGTACTTTGAGGGAGTGTGTGTTTCTGGGTTTCTGTATGTGAGTGTGTGAGTGGGCGTGTGTGTGTGTTTGTTTGTGTGTGGTGTGTGTGTGAGTGAGTGTGTGGTGTGTGTGCGAGTGAGTGTGTGTGTGTGTAACTGTGACTGAGCATGTGTTTCTGTGTGAGAAGGGGAGTGACTGTGTGTTTGTGTGTTTCTGTGTGTGTGTGTGTGTGTGAGTGTGTGTGTGTATGTGATTGCGTGTGTGTGTCTGTGTGTGTGTGTGTGTGTGTGTGTGTGTGTGTGTGCGTGTATGTGATTGTGTGTGTGTGTGTACGGGTGTGTGTGTGTGTGTGTGAGTGTGTGTGTGTGTGTGTGTGTGTGTCTGTGTGTGCGTGCGTATGTCTGCGTGTGCATCTGCGTCGAGGCCCAGCTAAACTCAGCCAGATGTGTAATGGCTGCTCGGCCATAAAGAGGCAGTTAAGGCAGCGAGCGCGTTGGGCGCATGGACCAATGTTGTGTCTTAGCAGTGAAAGTGTGAGGGAGCTGGCAATCACACTGTTGTTGGAACAGACTCTACGGGGCTGGAGGGGGTGGCGTCGGGAGGGAGGGAGGGAGGGAGGGAGGGAGGGAGGGGGAGGAGGAGGGTCAGGGGAAGGGGAGAGGGGAGAGGAGGAGGGGTGAGGAGGGGGCTTTTGTTCCTGGAAGCGTGATGCAGCAGAGAAACATTTGGGGTCTGACTCAGGGGTCCGGCTCAGGGGCCGCTGTCTGCCTCAAGCCCCCACCATTCTTCAACTTTTTTGGCAAACGTGCACACACACACACACACACACACACACACATGCACACACACAATCACGTACACACACAGAACCACACACACACACACACACACACACACACACACACGAACATCTCAAACTAATACCAACTACCCACAAACAAAGGAGCCCATCGCGTGGCAGACAGTCCTGGAGGATGTAGGGCACTCACACATCCCATAATTGAGCTTTCCTTCTCGTATGTCTCGAGTCACCGTCCATGCAGCATCCTGATTATTCTGACAAGCGTTTCTTGTTTCTCGGGTCGACATGCCGCCCTGCTACCAGCGTTAAGCACTTCCTGATGTGAGGACGATGACAGAGAGGAGGACTCGGTTCACAGGTCCTATTTTGTACCGTTTACTATATTTCAGCAGTGCACACACTGGGACGCGAACCCAGAACCGTTCGGCTGTGAGGCGAACGCCCCACTAGACCCTCCCTGCTGCCTCTTAAACGTCATCTCATCGCCGCTATTATAAACCAGAGTCAGCTTTTCTTATCGCCGCCTCTCCCACTCTCACGGACACACACCTTTAGGACAGAGCAGAACGCAGTAGGTGAAGTGCTCAGGGGTGTGACTCCGTGCCGAAAGGCACTGTTTCTCAATCCTCGATGTCTGCAGCCTACTCGAATGCATCCTTGAGCAAGTCGCCTGATCCCCTAGCTGCTCACTTATCACATGCATCTAAAATAATCCTCATTTTTCCCTAAACGTCACTTTGGATAATAGCATCGGCTCAATGACTGAATTATTGACTGATGTCTTCATGAGGAGGCAGAACACAGGAAGGTCCTTCCTGTAAACATCCATGCAGAGCACCACATGACCCTGTAGGAGCACATGACCTGGGACACGGGGTGGTGGTGGGGGAGGGGTCCGGGCTGGACCCAAACACCAGCACCCGGAGGCGGCCTGTTACAGGGTGTTCTGACAAGAGGACACAGCGACCCAGCTGATTTATGGACACATGGGGGGGGGGAGAAAAGAGGCAGAGAGGGAGAGGAAGAGAGAGAGAGTTTTCATTGTATTATTTTATTATTCTTTTTTTAATATTGTATTTTATTATAATTATGTTGCATCTTCTTTTACTTTCGTACTTTGGCAATGTAAATGGGCATTTTCCATACCAATAAAGCCCACTGAATCTTGAGAGAGACAGAGAGAGAGGGGGATGATTTATAGTGGGAAAAGAGAGGTCACCGTAGAGAGTGGAGAGAGGGAGAGAAGGTGAGAGTGAAGAAAGAGAGAACAAGAGAAACGAGAGAAGATGAGAGTAGAGTGAGGGGTGACAGTAAACTGTAGGACAGAGGAGGAGAGAGAGGAAGGAAATACATAAAGGGTAATGAAGAGTGGGGAGGGGTGAGTACAGAGGCCTTGTGTCTTCATTGCCTTGTTTACTGCACTTCAAATGGAAGCCAGGACGCCAAGACACAGGGTGTGTGTGTGTGTGTGTGTGTGTGTGTGTGTGTGTGTGTGTGTGTGTGTGTGTGTGTGTGTGTCTGTGTGAATACTGGGGGTAGGCATATTTTTAGCACTTCCTTCTAATATTTTCTTTAAATGCATCAGCACTTTTCCGACTATGGTAATTAGGATAAAGTGATGGACAACAGAAATCTGTGATTTCCTTCTTATTGTATAACTAAGGATTATCAAGGTCTGCATAAAGCACATAAAATTATGTTCCATGAAATCCATTGCAAACATGTCATTCCAGTCTATCGAACACATTTCGGTAGGTATGTAGTGGATACATGCCATATGTGATGGTTATTTTACATTTTAAGATCATGTTGTCCACCACTTCAACAAAGTCTGAATTTGATAGGGCTGAGGCACCATTCATTCTTTTAAAAGAGGAGAAAAGACAGAAAAAACTTGAGAAGGGGGGGCTGGAATGATCAAAGCCACTGGGAGCTATCACCAAGATGGCGTACTGCTGGTTGTGCTGTGAGCTCCTATCTACACCAGATAAGCAGGGAGGGTGAGGGAGGGGAGGAAATACCTTGTTGTGAGGAAAGAAGCAGATAGAGAGAGATGATCAGGCAGTTAGGAGTCCCATCAGAGACTAAACAGGGCAGATGTTTCCTACCTACGAAGTCTACAGTCAGGCCTTTCATACTCAGACGAACATCTGGTGAACTTTGAGTCCATTAGTTTTTATTAGAATCACCGCATTTTTGTTGGGTGGTTGTTTTTTCCGTATTTGAGTTTAAGCACTTTGTAAAACGCCTCAAGAAGCCACTCTATAAAGTTTTTACAAATATGGTAATAATTACACTGTTATTGTTGTGATTATTAGTATTATTATAATCATCATCATTATGCTGCCACTTTCTTAACATGTTTGAACTTGACTGGCATCTTGACATGGAATGAGAAACCTTAAAATGGAAAACTTAACAGCCCAGCACAATTTGTGTCTCAGGAAGCCAGTTGTTGGCCAATATCAATATCCTGCACGCCACTGATCAACCAAACTCCTGGCCCCCCCTGATTAAATAAACCTTCCCCCTTCGTATTTATATCACCCACGCACAGACCACTGTGGGAACCAGTCGCCCACCAAAAAGGAGTCTCTTTGTTTGGGTTTTATTTAATGAAGGATTCGCCTCGGGTTTTCTCTCATTTGTTTGTGCTATTGTCCACGATCACGGCATTCTCTGTGCCAAACATTCTGACAGACTAAGTATAGCGTCGAAAACAATATCTGGGGACAGCAGGAAACCACAGGGGAATGAAATGTGGCTCCTCTTTTTAAATACGCTGCTTTCTTCTCAGAGGGACGGAAGCAGAACCCAAACCTTGTTCTGCTTTGCCGCCTATCATTTTGTTTGTCTCTCTTTCCTTGTTACCCTGGCCATATCTCCTTCTCTGTTTTACAACTTTCCCATGAAGCCAACGCTGGAATAAGTGTGTGTTTCCGCGCGGCACACCCTCTCTCATTTTCCTCCTCACTGGTCGGGACAGAAATAGGTGTGTGTTTTCGCTGTGTTTTGCTCGGTAGCTACGTATGTGCAGAGGTGGCATACTTGCACTGTTTTCTTGGTGCCGAATGTGGTTGGCTGCCTGGATCTGGCCAGAGATCAGCAGAACGTCTGGGCCCAAGGCCAGACCCATTGGTCTGAGGCCAGGACACCTCGGCCACCCGCGCCGGTCTCTGCCCACATGCACACGCCCCATGCCCACCACAGGACAGAGGTCTGTGGCAGCCAGATGAGAGGCCCCTGGGAGAGTCTGGGACAGAGATTGGTGCCCTCTGCCAAAAGTGTTCATATGGGTCGCGCCGAACCAAAAGAGGGAGGGGATGGGGGTGGGGGGGGGGGGGGGGGTGCAGTCAAGCACAGCACATGACACACACTGGGCAGGAAGGTGCAAGACCACAAAAAACTGTCTGACACAAAACTAACCCTCCCACTGTCGCTTTCATTCAACCTCAGCACATGTGCGCTACAGTGAAATTCACCATTATCTCACTGGCAGACAAAAAGCAGAGCAATGAAGTCTCTTGGACCAACACAACCACATGTCACTCCCACAGGCACACACGCACAGACACACACCACACACCCAGACAGATTCTCATTTGCCCGGGTAAGTGAAAGTTATGGTTCAGCCTAATTCCCAGCAGGTTATGAGAGACCATACTGATGTAATTGCAGCAACAAGTGTTGGGTCTCTAGAGGGGGGACCACCCCTGTGTCTTAAAGCACACAGAATTACGCAGTAACCTATGATAATATCCTGGCATTCTCTGGGAATTACAGAGGGAAATATTATACCAAAGGTTCACTATGCAGCTAAACCTAATACTTACAAGGTTTTAGCTAGTGTAAACAACCAAACCAATCAAAACATGCAATGGGCTGCACTAAAAACAACTCCATAAATCATAGGTTTAGAACCTTCCACTTTGGGAAGGTCCTCCTTGATCTCGGCCATTAAAAGGACATCGAGCCAACAAGGTACATAATACTGAGGCCAATCAAGTCAACTATATTATTTCATGCAAGTATTTGAGTCGGATTGGTGAAGAAAATAATTCATGGGTCAACAATAGCAGACCACATAGCTGGGTGTGGAAACGTTAGGGTTCAGTTAAAGACTTTTTTGTTTTGTTTTGAGGGGAGCAGAAACGTTCTGTAGGAGTCCTGGAGGAGGAGGAGGAGAAGGAGGAGGAGGGGCTCTGGTTAACACACTCCGGAGACTCAATGAAGAACTCAAAACAAGAGCTCTGCAGGAGAAGATCAGTACTTACAATGAATAACAGATAACACTATTGGATATTGGAATATTATACTATTGGAATATTTCTGATTATGATTCTTATTTTGAAAATGACATTAGTAAGATAAAGGATTACCTGTGATTGTGAAATATCACTTCACTTCAACTCTTCCATCAATGTTTGTCCCTTTTTGAGGCGCATACATTGATGGTCTTATTGTAGTTAGTTGGCTGATTATTCCCCATACCAGTGTTTTAGAATATACAATGTTAACCTGCCTCCAAAGTCCTCAAACAGCTCGTGTTTCCCTTTCCACACACACACACACACACTCACTCACTCACTCACTCACTCACTCACTCACTCACTCACTCACTCACTCACTCACTCACTCACTCACTCACTCACTCACTCACTCACTCACTCACTCACTCACTCACACACACACACACACACACACACACACACACACACACACACACACACACACACACACACACACACACATCAGGCATTGCGGTGAAGACACCAGTTCAACCTTTAACTGTTATGGTGGTATTGTGTTAAAGCTGCAGCGGTGGGGGCTACATGCTGTTGCGGAAAAACAGAATCAACTTTTGGAAAAACGCAACCCAACATCACGTTGCAGTGGCCAATCACGTAAGCTGGTGGTCAGACCAGAAGACGTCCAAGGGAAGAAAAACCTTGTTAACCACCCAACGTTAGCAGTGTAGCATACTACTGTTTACCAAACAACAGTGAAGTTGGAAGAGAGACTGATCGCTGCCATGTTGTCCTTTCCCGCGCTGTACAGCCCTGCCATTAGAGTGCTGTGGTAGAGTGGTTTAGGTTCACACCACAACGTCACACAAATGGGCCATGAAGTGACCCTCCCACATCACTGCAGCAGTTTGCGCTAATCGCCGCAAACGCCTGATTTGGTGTGAATGAGCCGAAACACGTGCGATCACCATCACACTCAGAACTTCACCAGCTCCCTGGCCCCTGCCACTAGTCACAGCCCACTAAACCCTAATACCGAGTACTGTCTGCACCGCCTTGGATGCAGTGTTAGTGCAACACAAGGTCTCATGACATGCTCGCTCTCCGGGAACATCCAAAGATCTCCTTAAAATGTATGAACAGTTACGTGTCGAGGTGTTTCACATCATCAGACAGATAGAATTTTCACAAATTCTACAGTATTGTATTTTGAGTCAATAGTCAAGTCACATGACCAAAACTAACAATGGGTTGCGGAAGGGGGAGTTCACTACAAACAATTCAGATTGAAGGGCTAACCCACCTGATATGCATATTTTGGGGCAGGAGGGACGGTTTGGAACAGTAATTGAATTGATGACATAGGGAGTTATGTATCCAGGTCTTTTAATACAATATCATATAATTATATAATAAAGTAACTTCAACCTGAATTTGTTGGCATGATACTGAACCATAAGGGGTTATGTCCAGCTGTAGTAGGAGCCGTGGCCTACTGAAAGTTTGAGAGATTGGATTCCGTATCAGTGCTAAATGCATTATAAATATAAATATCAAATCAACAAGAATGTACGTTTTTATGGCCAGTTTGGAGATATAATGACCAGCTCTAGTATTCACTTTACTTCCCAATCACTTAATGTCTGCAACAATCCCAATGTCTGCCTTCTCAAAGTTTATTCTTGTTCCCACTGGGTTTTGCTGGCTTAGTGTTTGTTGGTGTTCACAGATCTGAATGAGGGTCTCCGATTGTGGATGGAAAATCGATTTAAACCTTGAAGAAATGGGTTTTCCTGCATGTGTGTGGAGATGGGATGTATCACTTACGGGGTCTGAGCCAGACAGCCTGGGGCCACGGTTCCCTGGGAGAGCTTGTTGCTACGGAGACTGGTCAGTTCCATCATGTCCACCTGGATGTCCGTGGCGTGACCGGGTAGCGGATCAAGAACCGTCAGAATCTTCTCCACCAGGTTGTCGCCGTGGTGACCGACAGCGCCTGGAGAGAATAAAGACATTTGAGGACAAATGGTAAACTACAGATTAGAAGAGACAGAAATCTGTCATCTATACGACTTCACCTGTTAGATCCATGGTTCTGTCAACAAAGATAATTGAGGCTTTATTGGGGGCTGTTTTTCGACGGTTTTTCGCCTGGGAGTGGTTGCTGAGTTCCGCCGCGATGAGGCGACTCATGGGACCCACGGCGAAGCTCTCTTCCCTCGTACAGGTGGTCTCAAACAGGGAGTTCAGGGCCGAGGCGAGGGACTTTATCTCTATCTGTAGATTCGTGGGTAGTGAGGACATGTCCACGTCGCCGATGCTGCCAAACCGCTTCTTCTCGGGACGTTTGGCGTTAATCAACTCTAGGTCAGGAGGAAGCAAGGGGAACAGGTGGGCGAAGGCTGGGGCCAGCAGGAGCTGCTGGGACACAGGAGCGAAGACCACGGGGGCGTGCATCACCTCCGCCGTGTAGTTCATGTTGCCCATCCATTCGCAGAGCTTCTCTTCCAGCTGCTCAAACACAGGCTTCCCTTCCAACTCGACACTGACGTTGTTAGCAAACAGGTGAACAGAATGGGCAACGGCGGTGAACACAACGCAATACTGAAAGTGGCTGAGGGATATGATGTCTCTGATAATGTCGACTGTTCTACCT
This sequence comes from Micromesistius poutassou, assembly GCF_964030765.1. Taxonomy (NCBI): domain Eukaryota; kingdom Metazoa; phylum Chordata; class Actinopteri; order Gadiformes; family Gadidae; genus Micromesistius; species Micromesistius poutassou. Next base: position 2,709 of record NW_028177823.1, on the reverse strand, counting down.
TTCAGCAAGGTGCTCACCACGAACACAGCCTTGGGTTCGTTTTCCCCACTGGACTCAAAGCTGGAAAACTGTTTTACATTAAGGGCTCCTGCTTCAAACAAAGTGATAGCTCCGCCGTTCCAGTGGAGACTCTCAGCACACTTGTCGTCCATAAACACAACAGCTCTCTTCACTTTCGCAAGCACTTTCTCCCACATCTGACCGGGGAACATGGTGAACTGTTCGGTGGTCGACATTTTTATTTTATTTTGTTATTGTGTCTGACACGACGAAATCCCACAACACGACATAAATGTCAAACGAACTGCATTCCAAAACAATAACACATGAGAGTCTCGCCGCGGTGACGTGTCCGCTTCTCGTCGCGACAGATCTACGTCATTGGTTTGGAAACGCCCAACGAGTTGTCACTCAGACCAGACTCAAAGCTGTGATTCAGACCAACTGATAATACTGATAATCCAATGTTTTCCCATAAATTATACTCATATGGTGCATCTATATATAAATATTTTTTTCTGAATATAATAATTATTTTATCAATTATATTATCACATATTCATATGATCACACCGGAATTTCCTGTCTGTTAATAATGCGATTATTTTAAATAAAACACGAACATAAATCATTAAGTGGGTGAATAAAATGTCTTAATTCGACTGATGTTGATTGTGTCACTTTATAAAAACTGTTCAACGACTGTTGCCGTCCCCCGTCCCCATAGAAACACAGCGTAACTGTAAATTCGCTCACGTTGCGCTATCCTGCTAATTGACAATTTAAACCGTTTTGGTTTCTTTTGATCAAGAAAATAATTAACGATTGTTAATCCAACAATCGTCAAAAAATACACATCAAAACATAACATTTTGATGTTACAATGTCCGAATTGGATTTGGACAACATATGTGAGGAGGATGAGGATGGGTGGCTGTATGAAGGTGAGTTCTGAAGTTTAACCCACCTGCTGCTTTTTGCATGAGAAAATATGGTCGGGGGCCGTGAAAGTCATCAAGTCCAGCTGACAGCTGTTGCCACATCGACCACATGGAGGCAAAAGGTTCCTCAGTGATGCAGAACAGCAAACAAAGCAACAGAAACATCAACGTTTATTTTGTTGGGGTGTTGGGGAGAAGCAAGGACACATGCACTATGTTCTATACTTAGCATACATTAAAATGTTTATTTGGCTGTAAAAGCCAAACTGCAAAGTACCAAACGTGACTGACTGGACCTATTGTTATTTCACATTAACCCTTCACAAATAACAAACAAAGTTTTTATTGACTTATATGGGATATGTACATAAGACAAAGATTCAATCTCCTCTTCTAATTATTCTCCCATAGGAATTGAAACCATGGATAATACAGATGAAATGGAAATAATATACTGGTATGTTCCTATCTGAACCCCCCCGTCTACCTAATGAATTCTCATTTCAAATGTAATCACATCTCACGTGAATCTTTGTGATATTAGTTGGACCCATCATCCGTGCTTGGAAAAAAAACAGCTTTCTTTTCCGTTCCCACACTAACCAATCATGATATATCTGAGCTTGTGGCTTACCATCAACAGTTAAATTCCATGCTTTCTTCCCCGACTCCATTCTCTCGCAGCACATATTATACACCATAGAATTATAAATTCAAATTGACCTTTTGGTTCCTCTAATTAAAGATGTTCCGCAGTAATAAAGCGACCAGTCCCATAATTCCTTGCAGTAATTAAAGTTTCTAGATGGGATTATGCTTTGAGTTATTTGAGTATGAACACCCGACCGGAGCCTAACCTCACCGATCCTAACATTTTACTGTATTATTTTATACATTTATTGATATTTTATGTACAGCACAGCCACAGCACATGAACCCGCAAAGGATCATGGGGGTGAAATGGAAAAGCAGGTACTGTGCACATATAACACCTTACTTGCAATCGAATTACATTTTATCGACCGTTGTTGAGGTTATAGTATACTATTACCTCCGTCTACGTGTTGTTTGTGTGTTGTGTTCTTGTCTTCATAAGAATGCAGAGGGAGACAACCCAGAGGAAGACAGCAACGAAGATAATGAAGATGATGATGATGATGATGATGATGATGATAATGATGTTTGTGTCACCATAGGAACCATAAATGCAGGAGCCTCATCTTTATGCACGTGGGTTGAATACCATGGTTTATTATGGCTGTCCTGTTCTATCTGTGTTCTATGAATATCTAATCAATCAATCAATCCAGCTATTCATCTATCTATCTATCTATCTATCTATCTATCTATCTATATATTAATCTATCTATCTATCTATCTATCTATCTATCTATCTATCTATCTATCTATCTATCTAGCTATATATATCTATCTATCTTTCTATCTATTTATCTATCTTATCTATGCTGCATACTGCATACTGCTGTTAGTTGGGCCATTTGTCTTGTGTTTTTCACCATTGGTTGGTATAGTGGCCAGTGTGCTTATAAGGTTGGTTTGGGCAGGGGCTTCTGAATATGTGATTTCCTTGGATTTTGGCACAAGGGAATACACAACTGATCCTGTGTATTCATGAAATATCTATCTATCTATCTATCTATCTATCTATCTATCTATCTATCTATCGCTCTCCCTCTCTCTCTCTCTCTCTCTCTCTCTCTCTCTCTCTCTCTCTCTCTCTCTCTCTCTCTCTCTCTCTCTCTCTCTC
>NW_028177824.1:0-4039 GCF_964030765.1 Micromesistius poutassou | reverse complement strand
CCCAGTCTCACCCTCCACTCCCAGTCTCACCCTCCACTCCCTGTCTCACCCTCCACTCCCTGTCTCACCCTCCACTCCCCGTCTCACCCTCCACTCCCAGTCTCACCCTCCACTCCCTGTCTCACCCTCCACTCCCAGTCTCACCCTCCAGTCTCACCCTCACACTCCCTGTCTCACCCTCCACTCCCAGTCTCACCCTCACACTCCCTGTCTCACCCTCCACTCCCAGTCTCACCCTCCACTCCCAGTCTCACCCTCCACTCCCAGTCTAACCCTCCAGTCTAACCCTCCACTCCCTGTCTCACCCTCCACTCCCCGTCTCACCCTCCACTCCCTGTCTCACCCTCCACTCCCCGTCTCACCCTCCACTCCCTGTCTCACCCCCCCTCCCAGTCTCACCCCCCCCCCCCCCCACCCGGTCTTCCTAGCGGTCCGTCCTGATTGGCGGCTCTGATTCCGTGCTCCACACTGTCTGTTAAAACAGTCCCACAGAGGGCCGTTGTGGAGAAGGACTGCGGATCAACCCAGATGATATCCACACATCAGATATTACACACTTAAAAACGAAAATTAAAAATATTCTTGACCGACCACCGAGCCTCGTTAACCAGTTGAAACCGGTAAACCGATCACATTAAAATGTGCTATTTGAAATAACATACATTTCAAGCCGCGCCAGCCGCCTGCTATTACTTCTAATAACGGACAGGTCTAACTCACTGTCCTCTAATAACGGACAGGTCTAACTCACTGTCCTCTAATAACGGACAGGTCTAACTCACTGTCCTCTAATAACGGACAGGTCTAACTCACTGTCCTCTAATAACGGACAGGTCTAACTCACTGTCCTCTAATAACGGACAGGTCTAACTCACTGTCCTCTAATAACGGACAGGTCTAACTCACTGTCCTCTAATAACGGACAGGTCTAACTCACTGTCCTCTAATAACGGACAGGTCTAACTCACTGTCCTCTAATAACGGACAGGTCTAACTCACTGTCCTCTAATAACGGACAGGTCTAACTCACTGTCCTCTAATAACAGACAGCTCTAACTCACTGTGTGTCTTCTAATAACCGATAGAACAACTCTTTTGTTGCTGTCGTCTGCCCTCTAACCTCTAAGTGTTTTAGCCTGTAGCCTAAAAGTTTTCCTTTTCGCAAACGTTGTGAGCTGGCGAACCCTACAAACCCTGTGATCTCGCGCCAAATATTTTTATTGGTTTATTAAGTACAAACAGGCGAGTTATGAAAAATTGTTGAGTGTGAGGGATAATTTGTTCACCTCACACAAAAAGACCTTGGAGTGAGATGGCCCAACTGTAGTCTTATAGTGTTTAGTCTACCGTTCATAATAATTTAGAGGTCATATTCTCCGCTGCTCGCATGTGGGAATAATTAAGACTTGAGGAGAGATTAAACAGTGGGCCAGAGACGCTGTGTCCGTCCAACCTCCAATAAGTCACCTCGTCTGATCGTCTTTTAGTGTGAAGTGAACCCATCCCACGGTCCACACTGAGGACTGATCGGTTAACGTTGATGCGGTCAACCGTCGGTCAAACGGTCACCGGTCAACATCCCTCCTCTGAAATACCGTTTTTATATGGCGGTGACCGGGGGGGGGGAGGACCAGAGTGGAGACAGTGTTTAACGACATCCTGTCTGCTCTCTCCTCTGTTGTGTTCCCGCCGCTCTTCTTATCTCTGGTGTGATCGTCGTCATATAAAAGCGTTTCCTCCTCCTCGTGTCTAACGGCCGTCTGTCTCCTCCTCCTCCTCCTCCTCCAGCGGCGCCATCGAGGTGGAAGGGGAGGTCCTCCAGAGGGCCGTGCCCCGCATGGACCTCCACCCGGACCAGGAGGACCAGGAGGAGCAGGAGGACCAGGAGGAGCAGGAGGAGGGTGACGAAGACCAGGACCAGGAGGACGAGGACGAAGGAGGGACGGAGGCGGCGGCCCACCCTCTCCGCTACACCTTCAGACCAGAAGACGAGGACGAGGAGTTCCTGGCAAGCGAGGCCGCCACGCCTGCGGAGAAAGAAGAGAAAGAAGAAGAAGAAGCAGAGTCGGCGGTCGCGGTGGCGCCGGCGGTCACGGTGGCGCCGGCGGTTGCGGCGGTTGCGCCGGTCGCGGCGGTGGTGGCGGTGGTTGTGGTTGCGCCCGCAGGGGGCCCCCGGCCGGGCGGCCAGCAGCTGAGCGCGCGGCAGCTGCGCGTGTGCCTGGCGGCGCTCTGCGACGGCGTGCAGCAGGCGGCCTACGAGTTCCTGGTGGAGCCGCAGCAGGTCCGGGCGTGGCTGCGGCAGGCGGGGCGGCGGTGGGGCCCGGCGGCGGCGGCGGCGGCGGCGGCGGGCGAGGACCACATGGTGGAGTGGGTGCTGTTCATGCGGGAGCAGCAGCTGCCCATCACGGAGGGCGGGCTCTTCCAGCACGCCGCCACGCTGAAGAGGAACGGCGTGTTCGGCGACGCCTTCCGCATCTCCTACAACTGGGCGGTGGGGCTGCTGCTGCGGCACCGGCTGGGCCCGCCGCCGCCCGGCCGCCGGCCCCCCCGCCGCCGCCGCCGCCGCCGGGCCCCCCCCGCCGCCGCCGCCGCTGCCCCGCCTCATGGAGGAGGGCATCCGCAGCTTCACCGAGTTCACCCGGCGCCAGGTGGACTTCCACCAGATCCCCCGCGGCGCGGTGGCGGGCGTGACGCGCCTCAGCCTGTTCCTGGACCGCGGCCTGATGAAGACGCACTCGCCGGCCGCCTGGCAGAGCCACGCCCTGCGGCTCAGCGGCACGGGCACGCCCCTGATGACGGCCTACCTCACGGCGCTGGCCGACGGCACCCTGCTGCCCGCGCTGCTGCTGCTGTGGGACCCCACGCGGCCCGAGGGGCCCCTGCCGCTGCCCGGCTCGGGCCCCGGCTGCGCCGCCTCCTTCCTGGTGGAGACGGCCCCCCACGGCCACACCTCGGCCGAGGGCCTGGAGCTGTGGGTGAAGCGGGTGTGGCGGCCGCACGCCTCGCCGCCGCCGCCCGCCGCCGCCCGCCGCCGCCGCCGCCGCCGCCCCCCACCACCGCAAGCGGCTGCTGGTGCTGGACCGCCACCGCGACCACGTGGCCGAGGGCTTCCTGGCGGCGCTGGGCCAGACGCGCACCCTGCCGGCGCTCATCCCGTCGGGCTGCGGCCTGCGGCTGCAGCCCCTGCGGGTGGCGGCGCTGCCCGCGCTGCAGCGCCTCCTGCTGGGCCGCTGGCGGCGGCTGCGCGCCGGCAGGGAGGGCGTGGGCCAGCGCGCCGCCGCCGCGCGCCAGAGGCTGACCGGCTGGCTGCGGGACGCCGTGGCCGCGCTGCGGGGACGGCCCGCGCTGCTGAGGGCCTCCTTCAGACTCACCGGGCTGGTGCCCCCCCCCGCGGGGGGGGAGGAGGGGGAGGAGGAGGGGGGGAGGGAGGAGCTGATCCGCAGCCTGGCGGAGGCCATGCAGTGCCCCGGGGACCTGGAGGAGGAGGAGGAGGAGGAGGAGGAGCTGGAGGAGGAGGAGGAGGAGGAGGAGGAGCCGGTCCCCGTGAAGACGAAGGAGGAGGAGCCGCCGGGAGGAGGAGGAGGAGGAGGAGGAAGAGGAGGAGACGCCATCGTGAAGGAGGAGGATATTCATTACTGGGGAGGAGAAGGAGGGAGTGGCGAGGAGCAGACGGCGGCCAGCACCCCCTCCCAGAGAGGAGGGAAGGTGGAGGAGCAGGAGGAGCTATAGCGGAGGAGGAGGAGGAGGAGGAGGAGGAGGAGGAGGATGAGCTATAGCGGAGGAGGAGCAGGAGGAGGAGGAGGAGCAGGAAGAGGAGGAGGAGGAGGAGGAGGAGGAGGAGCTATAGCGGGGAGGGCTGAGGTGCCATGGATGAAGAAGGTTGAAGTGCAGCGTTGTTGCCGTTCCAGAAAGTTCTCTCATTCTTGCTCCGGACGGTGATCCGGGGCTCCTGATTGGTTGAGGGAGACGGCTGAACAGCAGTCCTGTGTTCCACAGACAGGGACCCGTCTGTCCGTCCTGACCCTCCCGTTGACCTGGT
>NW_028177825.1:0-14647 GCF_964030765.1 Micromesistius poutassou | reverse complement strand
GGGGGGTGAGATCCGGTGAGTCGAGACGATGTGCAGCAAGTGGATCTGAAGAGGGGGGGGGGCAGGGGGCATCCATGAAGGATCATGTGGGATGTTTGCAGGCATGGTAACGAGAAGGTGTGTGTGTGTGTGTGTGTGTGTGTGCGTGCGTGTGCGTGCGTGGGTGTGTGCGTGTTAGAGTAAGTGTAGCATGTGGCATCTCTACACGCATTGTTGCTGCCGTCGAAGGATCTGTAGGGGAGGCGTGTGTGCGTGTGTGTGTGTGTGTGTGTGTGTGTGTGTGTGTGTGTGTGTGTGTGTGTGTGTGTGTGTGTGTGTGTGTGTGTGTGTGTGTGTGTGTGTGTGTGTACCTGGGGGGGGGCCCACGGACAAGGAGTTGAAAATGAGGTGTTTAGTGTTCTCTTCCCCGGCGCGGCCCTGCCAGGAGAGCGTTTGTATGAACGGAGGCCGGGTGCTCGTCCATCACCTGACCCTCACGCTCTCATTGTGACCCCGCGGCGGGGGCTGGGCGGGGCTGGGCGGGGCTCCTCCTGGGCTCTTATGAGCCAGCATCACACACCTCTTCTACTTTTTTGGATCTTATTTATTTTTATTTAGGTGTGGTGGGGGGGGGGGGGGGGGAGGGGGGGGGGGGGGGGGTGTTGCACTTAGATGACAACAAACTGCATTTGCACCTAAAACATATTCTGTAATCTTCTGTGTTATTTTACATACAAATTGCATCCTGGGCGATACATTCATCATCGCTCTCACCCAGCCCTCCCTTAAATACATTTTTTATCTCAGATGAATAATGGATCCTTCGGAAGTATAATTTTGTGTTTTCTTGAATAAAGTCGAGAACTCCTCCTTTTGCTCCCCCCCCCCGCCCCCCCCCCCCCATCCGCTCACGTATGAAGTTTTTAGGTGAAATAAATAACATCAAGTGGTAATATACTTTGGGCTGGCTGAGGAGCCAGAAGGTCTTATTATCAATCACCGTACCTGCTCAGCAGGGGGGCCGTTCCCCGCCGGCCCGGGGGCCTTCCCGGTCACGTGACCTCACGTTCTGTCGGGCTCCACGGAGCCGTCTGGACCTCCAGCCGCCCGCCATCGATTTTCCTGAAATTGCAAACGTAATCGTGACCAATCAGGGTTGAAGTTAAAGATGAAATACAGCCCGCCGCTGGCCCAACAGTAATGGCGTCTCCAGAAGCAACGAGCGGCAACGTTAACACGAGCAGAGTAAACACAGCCATCAGTCACAGCCGGCAATAGACTCAGTAACAAATATTAAACAAGAGCGTGTGCACACACCAGCCGAGTGTCCCGGGTGAAGACACGTCCCGCCGTTCTTCCCGACCGAATCGTGGCGCTGATTGGCTGAAGGAGTTTGTCTGTCAAGGCATGTGACTCCCGACCAGTGAAATCGATGTGTGTGCGACTAGAGGTCCAGGCAGCGAGACACAACGTGAGGTCATGTGACCAGGATGGTCTCCAGTTAGGCTAGTCTGGCACATCCACAGACCTTAGCAACGGCCTAGCGACGGAGATGCTTTCTCGTCCCTGTTGTTGTGTCTGCCTGCCGACTTGCAGCAAATCATTTCTAGAGATCGTGGGATTTCAAAAATTGAATAAATGCCACACATATGAACACAAAAACATTGCACAACATTGCAGGATTAATCTTTAGTTCTAACTAAAATATTCCCAGAAATGTGTTTTTTCCCATGGACAGATTTTGCAATGTCCTCACATTAGTGAAAAAAATACCAATGTTTGCAAGCAAAGTAAGCAAAGTAAAGTACGAGGTTGGTTCAAAGCCCACCCTCTCATGTCACACGTCTCGGTGTATGGATGTGGTCAAAAGTCCACGAGGCCCATTTTGCCTCAAACTTCAACCCGGGGGAACACCCACGACGAAGCGCAGGCCTCCAGAGCTCCGCGAGGTGTAGGCCCACCGCGGACGAGGAGAGCCACAGCGGGGCGTCAGGGACCCGTCTCCCGGAGCACCAACAAAACGTACACCAATTAGTGCCTCTGCCCTCGGCTCACACACCTGTGAGGCTCGGTGCCCCCCCCCCCCCCACCGCCCCTCAGCTTCCAGGTGGGCCTGGAGGAGCTGGTGGGGGGATGGGACGGGACGGGACGGGACGGGGGGGGTGGGGGGGGGGGCGTGCTTGGCGGCAGGGGGGGGGGGGGTTTGGGTGCCTGGGGACGGGGTCCACGCGGGCCCCAGCAGCAGCCCACTCTGTCATGCTCTAGTTGTTCCTGTCGGCGCCGCCGTTTCCCCCACGGTGGTTCCCCGCAGCGTTTCCTGCGAGACTTCCTGCCACCAGGATGTGCAGAGAGGAAGCGCTGGACCGGGGCAGTACTGTGTCACCACAAAGGATTTGAATTCACAGTTGGAAGAAATGGGAAACAAATATGTCATTCTGCCGCCGTTTTGTGCGGCGTTCTTTTTTCTTCTTCTTCTTTTTTTAATATATCTTCAGTCACTTCTCTGCCTCTCAACTCAATGCACACACAGACACACACGCACAGACCCACACACACAGGCCGACACGCACAGACACACACGCACAGACACACACACATGCACAGACACACACACACACAGACACACACGCACAGACACACACACACAGACACACACGCACAGACACACACACACACACAGACACACAAGCACAGACCGACATGCACAGACCCACACGCACTGACACACACACAGACACACACCACCGACACACACGCACACACACACGTACAGACCGACACGCACAGACCCACACGCACTGACACACTAGCACAGACACACACACACAGACCCACACGCACCGACCTACACGCACTGACACACACGCACAGACACACACACGCACAGACCCACACGCACAGACACACACACAGACACACACACACTGCTCCACTTGGCTTCTTTTCTCCGTTCTCCCCATAAATATACGTTAATAAATGCATATGTTATTTATTTATTTTTCTCCCGGCTGACTTTTACACAGCTCCAGCCGTCTCTCAGCTGATCCCTGCATTAACCTCCATTTCTACGCATAAATTGCCATGATGAACCAAAGAATAACAGAGTAGAGTATCAGAGTAGCAGGCATGGAGAGAAAAGTATTACTTTTTTTTTTACTTCATCATTTGCATCCATCAATAAGGAATGAGATAAATCAAGAGCAAATATAAACACATATCTGGTGCAGCCTAATGCAAGGGTCTCTTCTTGACTCCTTCCAGATTACATCCAGGCTGTTTGTCTGACTGCTTGTCTGACTACCTATCTGTTTGTCTGGTTGCCCGTCTCCCTGAATACCTACCTCCACACCTGACTACTCACTTACCTTGTCTGTCTGTCTCTCGGTTTGTCTGTCTGTCTTTCTGTCTGTCTCTCTGTCTCTGTCTTTACCTGTCTTTCTGTCTGTCTGTCTGTCTGTCTGTCCCCTTCCCGCCTGCCTGCTCCGACGATGAGATGGAGGTTACGGCTGTGCGTCTCTGGCGGGGGAGGTGTGGGCAGTGTAGCATCAAATAGATTGTGTGTCCTCCTGTGTAAACGTCTAATGTGCGCCGCTCGCCTTGACACAGATGAATGTAAGGAATTTGCTGTAAAGACTTTACGATCCTTCTGAGAGACAGGGCTGCCAACCAGTGGCGTGGAACCGTCCCACCCCCATGTCCCCCGCCCCCAGACGCACACCAACCCACACCAACCCACACTCACACACACTCACACACACACACACACACACACGCACGCATGCACGCACGCACGCACGCATGCATGCATGCATGCACGCACGCACGCACACATACACACATACACACACACACCAACCCACGCTCACACAGACACACACACACACACACCAACCCACGCTCACACAGACACACACAAACAATCGCACACACACACACACACACACACACACACACACACACTCACGCACACGCTAGCACAAGTGCTTACATATGCACACATGTCAGGGCTCACAGCCCCCAGAGGAGGGCCGCTACATCAAACTGTTAAGACTGTTACTGACATCAGGGAGGCTTTTTATTTGCTTTGGGTCATGAATTGCTCTGGCCCAAAGATGTGATGAGAAGTGCCTCGCACAAAGCGCCCTCTCCGCTCCACTCTGCGCCGAGCCTCGCCGACCTACAGATGCAATTTAGCAGAAAACACTCCTTCAGTTCAGCTGGAAAAGTATTGTCTCCTTTGGGGTGGGGGTGTGGGGGTGGTGGGGGGTGGTGGGGTGGGTTGCCCCCTCTCTTTGTGAAAGGTCCCTATTCTGCTGCAAAGGGTTGCGGGGAGGGTACGGGCCGGGCTGCAACCACAACCCATTTTATTTCCCCCAGAAAAATCAACATTTCAAATGAAAACAAGTTCTAAAAAAAAAACGAGGACAATTATTCCTGTTCACGGCGGCCTTTCTAAGTCGGCAGCGTCGGCGGCGCCGCGTGCGCGCCGGCGCTCGGCAAAAGCGCCGTTGTGAACGTCTTTGTGACAACACGCTCAGCCCCGGCGCGTATTCCCACCGTTGCTCCTCCATTTAGACTCGTTTATTTGTGGTTCAGAGACCGTGGATCCGCGCGACGCCGCCGCCGCGCGCTGAGCCGAGCCGAGCCGAGGGGCGGGATCACAGCAGCGGCGCTCTCGCTCTCGCTCTCTCTCTCTCTCTCTCTCTCTCTCTCTCTCTCTCTCTCTCTCTCCCCCGCTCAGACAGGTGGTGCTGCTTCGTGTCGCCGGGGGCCTCCAGGGGGAGGGAGGGGCCCCGGAATGTAAGTCAGAGCAGGAGAACCGGGAACCGACTCTCTCGGCAACCACACAGGTGTTGTGGAAAAGGGACCGCCCCCCCCCGCCCCCCGCCCCCCCCCCCATCTTTCTCTTTTTCTTTTTCTCCGCACACCTGAAATATTCAGATTCTTCCAGTGGTGTCTCGCTTTGATCTTCAACCGAATCGACAGGAGACGACCCCCCCGGGCGGGGCGGAGCGACATGGAGGGGTGGGGAGGGGACCAGCCAGAACACAGAGCAGGAGAGGCAGCACCTGAGACGCGGCAGGTTGACACGTTTCTTAAGAGAGAATAAACAATGGCGGTCGTGTCGTCGCCGCCACAGCTGTCAGCGAGGTGAAAGTGGGCCATGAAGGTTGGGTCTGGTGGAGGCTCTCTGCCGTCTCCACCGTGCCTCCCACTGGCTGCCGCATCTGGATGGTTGGGCTTTACTGGGACGCCACCACCGCCGCCGCCACCGCCACCGCACGGCCCCACCACAGGGTCACAAATCCCCCCGCCCGTCCCCGATATCGGAGACAACGGCACTTTGTCGAGGTCTTTGTCGCCGCCTCGCTTCGTGTGTCTGTGCGTTATGGTGTTTAGCGCGCTGCCACTCGTTGTGCTTTTGAACGGCTGCTTTCTTTGTGGATGTTTCCACCGCAGCAGTCTGTGTGGCCGTCGAGGTTATCACGTCTGGCTCTTAGGTTTGAGAGCGCGCTGGCGTTCTAATGAATCCTAGGACTGTGTAATCAGTCAGCGTGCGTGTAGCGCACAATGACAATAGACAGCCTGATTGTAGCCACGGACGCTGGGAAATGTGGGAACAATGGCTGGCCCTAATGATGATAAATATGGTGTTCTAATTGGCCTCGGTAGCCGAGCGTCATAGATTGCAATTGGGAGGTTTTAACCGGAGTGCGCGTGGTGGCGGCGGTGTGGAGGGAGATGGATCTGCTCTCTGGTTTTACAGGTGTGTTCTTCGCGAGGCTTGCAGAAGAGATACGACCCCACTTGGTCCTGAGTAGCGGGGGGGAGAGAGGGTGTTTGTTGGGCGTGTTTCTGCCTCCAGTTGGCCTTGTTCTCATTGGTGTGTTCACTTGTGGGCGCCTGGATTTACTTGTGGGTGTGTGTGTGTGTGTGTACGTGCACTGTGGGTCCGGGTGTTCATCTTTCTTCATCTGTGTGTGCATGTATGTGTGTGTGCTTGTGTGTGCATGTTCATCTGTTTCTGTGTTCATCTGTGTGTGCGTGCGTGCGTGCGTGCGTGCGTGCGTGCGTGTCTGTCTGAGTGTGCATGTGCGTGTGCCTCCATGGCTGTGTGTGTGGGTGGGTGTATCGGGGAACACGTGTGTGTCTGTGTTTGTGTATGGTGGAGTTAAACAGCAGCAGCGTTGACAGGGAGGCTGTGCTCCTGCGTGTCAGGCAGCAGACTCCTCTAAATGAAGCGGGCTAGAACGAATAATAGGTGACAACACCAGTCACACCTTTTGCTGATGGTTGTAACGCTCGCGTGCATTTCCCTGCTTTTGTGAGATTTAGCACACCATTTGAAAACAGCCCGACTGACTGGGGATTAATTATTTTTGGATGATTTATCCCACTAACCAGTCCTGAGTTGGGAGAACTGTCAAAAGGAAATGATGTGATTTAACTCGTTGCGCCTTCACAATCTACACATGTTTTAACACTCGGCCCCGTAGCGGATTCAGCCGTCGTGCCGGCGGATATGTACACACCTGGGAGAACATAGTCTATAATCGGATTCAGTTCCAAGGTAAACGACAGACGGGCGGTCTGAACGCCGGTGAAAGAGGGAGATGATGTCAGTGCTACGGCCAGGTGGATTGGAGGCTGGTTGTTCTCAGACAGGACCCTGTGAACTGAAGCACTGTTGTCGGCTCTCGTTGTCTAAAGTTAAGAATTGATTTGATGTGACTGTAGCCAAAGCCCCAAACATTAGCTCTTGCTTTGACATAAAAGTGACACACAGATGGTGGGAGTTAAACTCAAAAAAGGTGTGTGAGTGCGGATCTCGCACGCCCTTCCTCACATGCTTCATAGTATTTTAGCGCAGCAATTCACATGAGATGCTATAAATTAATCGAAATTGACTGGTAATACTGGCAACCTTCAACCATGTAGGACATAATGAATCCAGAAGGAACACAGATATAGCATATTTCTGATTGCTATAGCACAGATCCTAACATCCACGTTCTTACACAGGCTACAATGCTACAGCGCCAGCACAGGTCACAATAATAAAACACAGACACATCCGCTTACGCTCGTCGAATGCACTGCCACCGGTCCACAGATTTGGGAGGGAAAAAGACAACAATGATTCGCAGATGGAGATTATGGAGATTCTCACGAGCTACCGATCAAAACAAAACAAAGCATCGCAGATGGATGACCCCCTCCTTCCCAGTGCCGTCCCAGGCCCATCCTCCGAGGCACCCCAACACCCAGTCGCAGGGTCGGAGAGGTCAGGGGCCCCTCCCCCACCCAACCCACCCCTCCCCCCCCCCCCCCCCTAGTGTCCTGTCTGGGCCAATCAGTGTGCAGCGGGGGCTTCTCTGTCCTTGCTGTGTCCTTTGACTGATTCTCAGGGAGGGCGATAAGAGATTGTTTCTGATCATTGTTACGGACATGGCTCCACTCCCCTCTCTCCTTTCAGAGACTGCAGTGGGGGTTGGGGTGGTGGTGGTGGGGGTGGTGGTGGTGGGGGTGGGGAGTGGTTGCCAGTAATAATGCGGAGGCCAGACTAGACTGCAGTGATCGGCATCGCTGCATCGATCACGGCCATTTGATTTATTGATCATCCTCCCCTCCGCCCAAATGTGGCGTTCTAGATGCTACATTTGGAAGGGGGGGGGGAAGCTGCCCCTCCTTGGAACAATCGGGTGGTGCACCGAGAGAATGGAGCAGATAAGGGGTGCATGAAAAGGAAAGTACACTTATCTTAATCACACAAGGCCCATGTTGTGTCTTGCTGCGACTCCCCCTTGCTGTGTGTTTGGGTATATGTGTATGTCTGTGTGTGTGTGTGTGTGTGTCTGTGTGTGTGTGTGTGTGTGTGCGTGTGCGCCCATGTGTTGGCGTGTGCGTGCAGCGGGGGATGTGGGGCTGCACAGTCGCCAGGCAGAACAGAGTGGATCTATAAATTGATGGAATTCAAAGCCTCCAGCATCGATTACCATTACAACAAACAGCAGCACAGAGAACGTCTGATTATTTTTAGACAAAGATTCTGTGCTCTCAGCAGCAATTCTGCTGATGCTGTCACACGTTCAGACATCTGCCTATGATTGCAATTAGACAGGATACAAAAAGAAAAATAATACTCCACCCATCTACATTTTTTGTCTCCCTCCTCTCAGCCCTATTTTTTTTCCCTCTTTAATTTCTGCTGTCCAAGCCCTTGTTCATACAATAGCTATTTTGACTATAGCTTCTTCATCGTAGCGCCTTCACTTCACTTATATATATATATCTTTTTTTTCTTCCACGCCAGTTGTCAACATTTCTTTGCGGAGGGCCAGAAAATAGCTTACCGCTACAGATGTAATCAAGAAGAGCTAGGTTAAATGAATCACTGTCAAAATCTTCCACAACACAATACGCTCCACCGTTTTACACTGAACATTCTGCTTACAAGTGCAAACCGCATTGTTCTACACCTGTTTGTTCTTTCTTTTTTCTTTTGTTGAGCGGAGATGTTTTAGCTGAATTTGGTAATTGGGCTTTTCACAGGCTAGTTAAATTGTGCCTGTTTACCAGCGGTGGATTGGATAATACGTTAATTAAAACACATATACAGCAATAACTTAACAAATAGAAACACCCTGTTTGGTGTTTTTTGTCAATGGAACGCCGTTCTAGGGTCCTGTGGTTCATCCATTCCTCAGTGGAAGCCATGGCGACCGTCCCCTGCAGACTCTGCTGTCTGCACAACATGCATAATTACCCAGCTCAATGCCATGCCAGGTCATGTGACAGCACACAGACACACACACACACACACACACACACACACACACACACACACACACACACACACACACACCTTGGTCCAATGGCCGGAGCCCTCCTTGTGTCCTGTGGTCGTCTGCTAATCAGATGGACATGCAGCATGTCAGCGAGTCGGCGGCTGTTTTGCCCACAGTCACTGCAGTGGAAGGTCTGATGCTATGCTAATGTAGGCTACGGCATTGACTTCTGGGAGGCCTAGTTCTGCTACCGTCCCAGGCCAGTAGTGTACCTTCGACCTTCCTTTGTGAGCTGGTTTGGGTCCCTCTCCCTTAAAAACAAAAACCGGTTGCAGCATATAGTTAAGGTGTGCAGCAAAATCGCTCACATCCCTCTAACTGGCCTACACTCTATAACTCTCTATAAGCTTATACACTCTATAAGCTTGCTCAACAAATCCATGTGAACTGTTCTGGTCTTCTCGTTGTATATTTGTTTTAGTTTTTTTGTTCGTGTTTGTATATGTGTCCATTGTGGTTTTTACCTGCTGTTGCACAAAGAATTGCCCCTCGGGGATAATAAAGACTCCTTGAACCTTGAACCTTCGACTACACAAAGAAGATAGAAGATAGCTGAGGGTAAAGAAGGATAAGAATGTACCTTTTCCTTTCGCGAGCCACCTGAAGACTCCTTCAGGTGGCTGGAGTTATCCTGGGTTGGCCTTCCACAGCGGGCGCACCCAGCTGTGTCAACACCCACGCCACGCCGCATCAAGTACGGCCTCATTGTGGACTGGCAGAGGCCTCGTAACAGAAGCTCCAAACGGACCCGAGTGCTGTATGCAAAGCTGTTTCCCTTGTTTGGTTCATATTTAGATCCTTGTCTATTTGCAAGCATTTAGAAGCTGCCAGAAAAGCTCTGTGGTGGATCAATGTTGGTGGTCCCATGTCGTGCCAAGATAGTCTGCTCAGAGCTCCACAGCGGGGGGGCGGGGGGGCGGGGGGGGGGGGGAGACGAGACGAGACGAGTGGGTCTGAGGGTCTGTCCCTCGTTTGGCACGGAACCCACCTGATTAGAGCGTCGGGTGGCTGGGTGTTGGAAGTTAGAAGGGTTTCAAAATCAATCTTTTGTGTTTTTACAGATAGCTCACTGAAACCCCGAGACTGCATTGTTGTGGAGTTCCACTGGCGCTGCTTGAACCCTCCCTCCCTGGCCCCCAACAGACAGACATGGTTTCATTTGATGGGCTGTTGCCCACACTTCCCTCTTTCGTAATAGAAGAGAAAACCATAGGGGTTAGGGAATGAAACAGTCACTTATAGTCGTGCTGTTTGGCTTGTGCGCCGCTACAGTAGTCTTGCGTCGGCTCCGGCGGCGCGCACAAAGGAAAAAAAAGAGAAGCCGAATTCAGTTCTGTCGCGGGGAGCATTGAAGTGTTGGCTGACTCGGAAACACCGGGGCTGTTTTTATCTTAAGTACTTTTAGGATAGACACTCAAAGTCATTTGCAGAAGAATTTACTTCAGGGAGGGCTTGGCCTCCTCCTCCTTTAAGCCCGTCCTCTAATCCGCTGGAAGGGGGGGGCTAAGTGGAATCCAGAGAGGTCCTGCTCCTTTATTATGTTTCAGACCGCTGTCGCTCAAAGTTACTCCGTGTTCTACACGCAGCTGCCACTTTTATCATTGTGTGAGCCAGTATGTATAATCTTTAAGACACACTCTGGCAACCCCAGCAGGACAACATAAGCAGCCTTTTCTATGGCATGCTAGCTGCCAGGACCCATCGCTAGCCAGCGATTATCTTTAAGTTGCAGAGCAGCGATGGGTCGGCCGACGTCTCCCACCGCAGCGCTGCCACTGCATCCACAGTGCATTCTGGGATATGATGGTAGGAAGCCAGAGCCACATCCTCGCATCTGACCACTTCCCCGAAGGGATTTGAACCAGCAGCCCTTCAATTACGTGCCATACTCAAGGGACGGGAAGGCAGCGTGGCACTTCTATTCCTCATTTTCTTTTCTCTCTCTCTCTCTCTCTCTCTCTCTCTCTCTCTCTCTCTCTCGCTCTCTCTCTCTATCTCTCCCTTTTGCTCCCTCATTCTCTTTTTTTTTTTTTTTTGCTATCTTAGTCTGTTGAAACTTGATTTATTTAATATTTTACCGGTGTGATAATTTATTAAATGGCTTTTAAGTAAGACTGGAGATTAATTAAAACACAGTCAATTTAATTTTCCAGCATCATAAATAAATTTGCAGTGGTAATTGAATCCCCTGGTCGGCTTTTATATTTTGCCCCGGCGTTTGCGTTGGGGAGAAGGACCCTCATCAATAACAAAGGAGATCATAGGCAGAACCCCACGAGGTGACAGCACAGGGCTCTGCCTCCAGCCCACTCTGCATGGGGAGAGAGTACATTCTGAATCTTTTTTTTTCCTTTGCTCTCTCTCTCCCTCTCCCTCCCTCCCTCCCGCCCGCCCGCCCTCTCGCTCTCCCTCCCTCCCTCCCTCCCTCCCTTCCTCGCTGTGTTTGCTGAAAGAGCGGGGAATTGGACGCCGGGTCAATAGTATTGGATTTGTGGAAGGCATGGGGAGTGGCAGACTGAATGTGAGTGGGGTGCAGCGAGGGAGGAGGGGGTGAAGGCGGCAGCAGGGCTTGGCCACTGCAGACCGAGCCGGCCGGCGAGAGAGAGAGAGGAGGAGGGGAGAGGACTCGGCCCCCAAATCCTATATGACATGCAAAGAAGAGGAAAAAAAAAAAGGGGGTCATTCGGTGAGAGCTGGAACAATGGCGTCATCACGTATTGGAAATCAATTGGGGATCAATATATGGATGGCGCGGGGGGTAGTGGCTATCGGAGGGAACCGGATTGATGGAAAAGAGAGTGTGGAAAATAGATTTGACCCGTGGGTGATTATTGCCGTGTGGGCAGGGTGGGGGTGGGGAGAGGGGGTGGGGTTAGGGGACTGTGAGTGGTTCTCTTCCTCAGGAGGAAGCCGGGGCTGCTGCTAGTGTTTGTCAGGTTATTGAGTCTGACCACGTGACTCCTGGGCCACCATCCCCTACCCCCGCCCTCCCTGCTCCTCCTCTCTCTCTCTCTCTCTCTCTCTCTCTCTCTCTCTCTCTCTCTCTCTGTGCCTCTCTCTCTTACTCTCACTCTCTCTCTCTCTCTCTCTCTGCCTCTCTCTCTATCTGTGCCTCTCTCTCTCTGTGCCTCTCTCAAACTCTCTCTGCCTCGCTGCCTCTCTGCCTCTCTCTCTCTCTGCCTCTCTCTCTCTCTGCCTCTCTCTCAAACTCTCTCTGCCTCTCTCTCTCTCTCTGCCTCTCTCTCTCTCTGCCTCTCTCTCTCTCTCTCTCTCTCTCTCTCTCTTACTGCCCTCCCTCCGAGCTCTGCATAGCAGTTGCAAGTGTATTGATTATTTCAAATACTGATCATCTAAAAGGCTTTCTGCTACTGTATGCATCAGATTTATTTTGGCTTAATTATTTATTGGTGCCGGCTAGCTGTAAGTATTACTGCTGTGAGATCATGAAGGATTGCATTGTTAATATCCAGCACCGTATTCTTATTTATGTTCACTCTCGCAAGCTTTACTGGACGGCCATTGGCAGGCTCTCTCTTAAATGTGATGTCTCTCTCTCTCTCTCTCTCTGTCTCTCTCTCTCTCTCTCTCTCTCTCTCCATGTCTCTCTGTCTCTCTCTGCTCTGTAGAGGGAGCTTAATTCTGTGGCGTCTGAGCTGGCAGGTCGACAGGAAGAGAGCGAGCATTCCCATAAGCACCTGGTGGAACTAAGCAGGGAGTTCAAGAGAAATGTCCCTGAGGTGAGCCATGTGCACGGGCACACACACACACACACACACACACACACACACACACGCGCACAGGCGCGCACGCATGCACACACGCATGCACGCACGCACGCACATCCTCACACACATTTTCATAAACAATTCTGTCTATAAGTGGTGATGATTGGAGTTTTGATACAATCATTTTCCAGAATCCACCTTCTACATTTTGCCTAATTAACTATTTAATTAATGTTAACGTTATTAATGCACGCCATTAATAACTCCAGCCCCAGTGTCCCTCCCCTCCCTCTCTCTCTCTCTCTCTCTCTCTCTCTCTCTCTCTTTCTCGGTTAATGTTTAAATCTTTGGTCGTCGTAAACAGTGGCTCAACATGTCACCGGCCGCATTACCTCACTGGTGAAAACCTCCCAAGCACATTCACACACACCACATAGGAGTGAGGTCCACGCCCCGCGACGTGCACCATAACATACCGCCGCGCAAACTCCAAACACATTATCCATCTTTTGTTTTCCAGTCTTGTATGTTAACACCTACAAAGCAGTGCGCCCACAGGGAGGCACGGAGCACACGGTGGCATTGCCCTGTGCTCTCGGAGCCAGGCTGTAAGCTCCTCTGTATAACACAGCCACATAAGAGGGGATCAGTCTGTCATCGCTGGCAGCGCCCCCCCCCCCCCCCCCCCCCCCCCCCCTCCAGCAGACAGATATAGTAGCCTGGAAGCGGGGAGCTGGGGAGCGGGGGGAAACAAAAAAGAAACTCAAAACACGAGCCCGATGAAACCCTGAGTGCTGTTCTCCGTGTCCCCCACAGGAAGTGCGGGAGATGGTGGCCCCGGTCCTCAAAAGCTTCCAGGCTCAGGTGAGGTGTCGCTCCTCCTCTCCAATCTGACAGGTTTCATTTTTTTCTAGGTGTTTTTTTTTTTTTTTTTGTCCTCCATTTGTGTTTCATTGCGAGACGCCCTTGGAACGAACGCACCAGATGTGATAGACTGGAAAGCTGTTAAAACACAATCGATAGCGGGGGAGCGTATGTAAACCAATGAGCGGCACGCTCCGACATCTGGTTAAAGTATGGATATCACTTCCTCTCCACTCTTCCCAGTGTGAACGATTCGCCGCAGACCGCCTGACAATCCGACCGGGCTGTTTCATAGCGCGCGCATCATCTGCCCGTGTATTGACAGATGGCTTTTCTGTCGAAGTGAAGTAGCATCTATCTGCCATTAGATGATCAGATATCGGGCATCTCATATTTTCTTGGCCCGAGACAAGCCCTCATTTCCTGGTGTGATCGTGCATTGGGAGAGCAACCCCCACCCATCCCCCCCCCCCCCCCCCCCCCCCCCCCCCCCCATCTAACGTCGCCATATTGAAAGAGTCATCTGATACGGACCGGGTCTCTGCCGTCGCCATTAAACCAAGGTCATTAATCACGCCGGTGGGCCTACGGTGCAGTCTGCACAGCAGGGCCTTACGGAGACCATACCGCAAATACGTCCTCAGTCGGACGCTTGCTCTCGCACCCCCCCCCCCCGCCCCCCGCCCCCCCCCCTTTAACCTTAACGCCCCATTATCACCCGACGCACACTGGAAACCAGCCCTCAGTGCCTTCGCCCCTTTACCCCGGTGATTATTTTCAAGATTTGTAATTGGCTGAGCCTATTCGCGGCCCTATTCGCGCCCTCACTAGCCGCGGCGCTCACATTCGCCACCGAGGCCGTGTCCCGCGCCCATGCCTGTCCACGCTCATTCCCCCAAACCACCACGGTATGAAAACACCACACACACCAGAAGCACTCTTTCCACGGATTCCCTTTCCCATTAAGGAACCCGGGGGATTAATTGAATTGACTATTGATGTCTGACGAGTCCAGAGACGCTAGTCCAGAGAAATAGACGGCTGGTTAATGAGCGACGACGACGCTCTGCTGGCGGGTCTCCGCGCCGCGCCGGGGCAGGGCCCCTCCTCCCCGTCTCTCCCCTCGCTCCGTACCCCGTCAGGAGGCTCTGACGCCTCCGGGTGTCCGGGTGGGAGCAGGGCGGCGGTGGAGGATCACCTCGGTTCCTCCTGAGGTCTGACGTAGCTGCG
>NW_028177826.1:0-19920 GCF_964030765.1 Micromesistius poutassou | reverse complement strand
ATCTTCAGCCTAGGGTACTCTGATACCAGGTACACTTATGAGCACCCTTATGTTCAAACATGGTGTTCGTTATGGACAATCCATGACTAGCACAGAAGTCCAGTAACAAACAACCACTCGGGTTTAGATCAGGGAGGCCGTTCCTCCCCACCACGACTCTCCAGGTGTCTCCATCGTTGCCCACATGGGCATTGAAGTCTCCCAACAGAACTATGGAGTCCCCTATACAGGACTCCATTCAGGGTCTCCAAGAAGGGAGGTTCAACCCCTATCAGGGGGTCCAACCCCTATCTAGGAGTACGGTACCAGAGCTGAGACTGTGCGTAGAGGTAAGCCCCACCAGATCTAACTGGTAGCGCTCCACCTCCCTCACAAGCTCCGGTTCCTTTCCCTACAGTGAGGTGACGTTCCACTTCCCCAGAGCCAGCTTCTGCCGCTCGGATCTAGTCCGGCGGGACCTCTGACTTTCACTGCCACCCATGTTATGGGTGGCAGGACGACCCATCACCAGTACCAACCTTATCTTCACCACCAACATCATCAACTTCGCCACCACCATCACCCCTTTTACTACCATCACCACACACACACACACACACACACACACACACACACACACACACCCATCAACATTGATTTATCATCATGGTGTGAACCTGCTAGTGAGGTTTATGTATCATCCTCAACCTGCTAGTGAGGTTCATGTATCATCCTCAACCTGCTAGTGAGGTTGATTTATCATAATGAACCTGCCAGTTCGGTCGATGTATAGTCCTTAATCCCAGCTCATTAAAACAAGCTGAGATCCATAAAACCTGATGGACAGGTAATATTTCCACTCCAATCGTTTAACAAGAAGCATCTGAATTTCTGACACGTTTCCATGAAATCTGTTCAGTGACGTTACGTGGAATACCATGGTGCAGGTGAACACGTTCCACTGTGTCTACGGTGGAAGGAGCATTCAGGGGAGACCCCTCAGCCCACCACTCACCCATCATCAGGGTCCGGCGGAAACAGAACCCTCCTTGTTATTAAGGTGCAACACCTGCAATGAATGGACAAGGGTGACTGACTTCACCTCCCTACCCACTAACTCCACCCTCCTAACTCCACTCTCCTCACCCCACCTGACAATTCAACCCTCTCACCTCCACCCGCATGACTGCACTAACACACACACACACACACACACACACACACACACACACACACACACACACACACACACACACACACACACACACACACACACACACACACACAGGGAAGGGAAGTGAGTAGGCTTGATTGATGATTGCTATTTGCAACAACAGATAACAGTGTGAAACTAACAACCAATCTAAAACAATGTATTAGATATGTTACCTGATCACTTCTCCTGTTCTTACAGAGAATAGAAAAGTGATGCTTGTTCATCCATCAGGACTCTGACCTGATTGTCTGAGAGGCAAAGTCTATAAATATTTTAACGTTTCTTTTATTTGAGTATCACGGTATGCTTCTAGATACTATAATAAAAATATTATAATCTAATAATAATAATATTTGGGTATGAGTAAAACGAAGAATTAATAGGCTACTAATAGGCTACAAAGCACATGTGAATTGTGGTGTAATATTATATAAGTATAATTATATTTATAACTAATAGTTATATTATAACTATTAAACTATAACTATTAGGGATGTAACGATACACTCATTCGTACCGAAATTTTTTGGTACGGGTCTAACGGTTCGATGCACGTTTCATTTCGATACGTAGGCCTACCAAGAAAAAAAAATATATATATAATTTTTTGACTAAAGTTTTTATTGATTATGACACACTGTGAGTGTCTTGACTTGTCCTGATGTTTTTTGTTGAGGACCACAATGGAAATAAGTCCTGGACTTTATTGTGTTTTTATCCTCAATTGTATTTGATGTCTTTCCATTTGTGTAAGGCATTTGTTTGATACAATTTAATAAATCAAATCTAAATCCAATTGTTTAATAAAAATAAAATAATAAAAACTGCTGTACCGAAAAACATACCGAACCGTGACTTAAAAACCGAGGTACGTACCGAATCGGGACTTTTGTGTATGTCACACCCCTAATAACTATATAACTAACTAATTAATTAATGCCTGATGTTGTTTGCTATAGATAGTCACAATGTAGGCTACATCAAAGACAAAATAATCACCACACAACCGGATAACATTGATCTATTACATCCATTGAAGTGATCTCTGAAAGGTTACCACTCAGTTAAAGTATGTCAGGTAAAAAATAAGAAAATAGTCCATAAGAAATTGTCATGTTTCTTAAGTGTTGGAAGTTCTATTTACTTCGGGCACGGGTCAATTGACCTTCCAACACGTGTGAGTGTAAACGCGGAGCCCCGACCCCACAGCCAAGTGCATGTTACCCGGTAAACAGGACTCAGCAGACGGGAGCATTTAATCGCACAGACCGTTCTCACCGTGGAGCAGAAATCCCCTTCTCCTCCACCCGACCCGTGTGCGCTAAAACACACGATACAGCCACTAGACTCTAGACTAGAGCACCGCGTCCTGCTCTTTAACACCACGTATTACCGCGCATCACGCACTTGTGCAAGACCTGCAGTCTGGTGTCCCGTCACTAGGCGCTGGTGCTCATTGCGCACACAGCACTCCGCCGGGGATGTCGAGTGGAGCTCCTGCCGGCTGACCTACTTTCTCCCCGGCCTCTCGCCGGTGTTTACAACCGAGAAAATACCCGGAGCTCTGCGAGGAGGAGACCGGCTTCTCGTTTATCTGGACTAAATCACACGGGCTGTTCCCCTACAGACCCACTCCGGGGACACCGCTCCTCGGGTCCCCCCAAAAGCACCCGTTTTACGGCCGGTTATGCAATGTGAAGGCGCTGCGCTGGTGGATGGTGGAGCCCCGTCTGATGGAGACTATCAGCCGGAGTTGAGCCTGAGAGCCCGTGTCCGGCATGGAGGAGGTTCTGCTGAGGACTTGTAATCGAGGTACGTGCGGTTCGCCTGTGTTTCGTGTTCCTCCTTCGGCTGGACGGTGAGGAGATGCGGCTGTCACCGGGTTTAGAGTCGGGGAACATGAAGTTCTCCTGACAGAGTGGACTCATGTCGGACTTTAGAGACCCAGTGAGTCGTGTTCCGGACCGCTGTGGCTGAGCGGGCTGCTGTACTACTATGGTATTAATGTAGGAGTGTCAAGGTAGTAGTCCTTACTGCAGAAAGCATATGAAAGGCATATGACACAGTGTCATGAGCCGGAGCCCACACTGTACCACTGGCCGGTTCTTACAGGTTGTCCTCACCTATTTTCTGAGGTTCATGATGTGTGCTCGGCGATCTCCAGCTCTAACCACGGTTATAAACGGAGCAAAACAAAGCAGCGTGGACTATTCCGGGCTCAAGTCTCAGGTTGAGGCTATTTGAGTGGCCCGGCAGGGTGCTGGTGAACTAAACTAAACGGTGTGTTAACGGGTTGTTGATGTACTGTTTGTGTTTTTTCCTGTGCATGTCAAAGGTAAAGGTGACCGAGTTCTTCAGTGTGTTCCTGAGGGAGGGTCGCATAAGTTTGCTTTACACTTCAGTCATATCGAGGACTGTATTATTTTTTTTGTGTGTGTGTGTGTGTGTGTGTGTGTGTGTGTGTGTGTGATAACATGTTTACCTATAACAACCACACAAAAGATTATTTTTAAATTATAAATTATGATATGAATAAATTACTTTATTTATTCATATCAATGATTAAAAACATGTTGAAAAAGACCAAGATCCTCAGGTGTTTCCTGAAGATGTTTGAACCGTTGACTGAACACTTCTGAGCAGAACCTCCTGCTGATGAGACAGGAACGCAGGCAAGGATATTCCTCTGTGTCAATACTGATTCAACTCTACCATACTAGCAGGTTTTCTGGGGAGTCTGATGGAGATGTTTCTGTAGTGCCGACCATAGAATCCACTCCTCACAGACCTTAGACACCTGGTCGGATCTACTGGTGATTAGCCTGGTCTCTCCTCCTGCTTCCATCTTAAAACGAATGAACTACAAGTCGCTCTTCACTACAAAAAGTATGAGTTGTTCCAGTACTGAAACCAGTATTGGAAATTCCTCAGATACTGCCTAAAATGTAGTATCTGGTATCGGCAAGTACGCAAGTCTATGCGCCGATCCAGTACCGTCACATGACTAGCTCCTTTAGGCAAAGAATTTCACAAACACTAATATTTGTAGTTACAGTTCTAGATGCTGTATCGGTATATACTCGGTATCGGCCGATACTCAAGTTCAGGAATCAGAATCGGTATCGGAAAGGAAAAAATGCTATCGGAACATCTTTAAAAAGGACATGAGAATTAACGTTATTTTCTTCTTATTCTTTTTCGTCACTGTGATTTCATGTCTTTCATAAGACTTTAGGACTACCAGGGAGTCATTTCAGGGTCTGCTGTGTAATGGAATATGTGCCACATTGCATTAGACAAGGCTGTTTGTATAAAACATGTTTCCGATTCCCCGTCTCCTTTCAGGGTGTGTGTCATTAGATCACGTGGTCAAGTTGGACGACTAAAGACATGACTTAATCAAATGGCCATACAAAGATAATTATGATAATTATGTAATAATGTCATTATTATCATTATATATGTATGTATGTATTGTTAAAAAATGTATTTTGGACCTCAGCTTTGATCATTTGTGGAGTATTATTATATTATATTATTATAAAGAACGGCATTAATACTCAGGCTCTTGAAAGCCCCTCATGGCCGTGCTCAGCAGAGCCTGGCTGGTCTTCTGTTGGCAGAGCATGTAATAAATATGTCACCTCTCGTCTGCTTCGTTAAGTCTGCTGGTCTGGATGGCTGGCATCTAGCCTTTAACCTCAGAAGACTTGGCCGTACACTTCAGTGTATAAATAAGGAGCTATCTCTCTATTTCTCTATTTCCCTGTCTGTTTGCCTGCCTGCCTGCCTGCCTGCCTGTCTGTCTGTCAGCCTGTCTGTTTGGTTTACATGTTCAAAAATATATATACAGAGACATCATGAAATACAGAGAATCTGTACAAATATAGAGATACATTAAAGAGACACAGATGTAGGGTTACAGATGTAGAGATACAGAGGAAGAGATAAATTAAAGAGACACAGATGTAGATATACAGATCTAGAGATACAGGATAGAGATAGAGAGATGTACATTTACAGGATAGAGATACAGATGTGGAAATACAGGTGTAGAGATACAGGATAGAGATACAGATGTAGAGATACAGGATAGAGATATGGATGAAGCTGAACTGGAGGTGTGCGGTGAGAAGATAAGAAGGTCAGAAGATAATCATTGACACACTTCTTTTACCTGCAAACCAAGGTGTTGTTTTAAACATGTTGAGTATTGGCTCTGTGTGTAGGACATGTTTTCCGATATGAAGAAACACAGACCCATGGCGAAGGATATTATTGGCAGTGATGCATGGCTTTTCTAGAAGTAATCAGAGAGAAGTTTCTGGAAGCCATAGTTTTACCAGGGTGTGAAATGCCTGGTGTTCATCTGGGGCTCCACTGCCCAGTGCTCCCAGCCTTACAGAGACTCTACCAGTGGCTTTTCCTGCCCACTAGGTGGTGCGAGGGAGTGGAGTTTATCTGGATCACCCGCAGGGTGCTAGTATAATAACTGCTATCAATGTCAATAAGATAATACCGTCATTTTGAAAAAACTGGAGAAAAATCCTTTATTAAAAAAATAATGATTCTGATGGCTCTAAGCTGTTATAAAACACACACTTAACACACACCTGCGACGGCATAACAATTAATTATCTGTATTAATGTGCCACTAATTATTGCAGCAGCAGATAAAGCTTCTCTGAAATATTTCCATATTTCAATGGGTTAACGTAAACTCGTGAACCCATGAACCCTGAGCTCTCAAGCAGAGCTGCCGTTCAGGAAGAACCAGGATTCCAAGGTTGGAATGATTACAGGCACTTCACACGGCCGGGGAAGCCATCGGGGCAGTAAAGAAACAGGTTACTGATTGGCCCCTTATCTCCTCGGAGACACATTAACGCGGCCCCTCTGTACTTGACCGCGTCGACACGCGTGAACTTGGACCTGCTAGCTTCCAGTGTCCAGAGTTCAAGGGACCAGGCAGCTGTCACTGCACTCTGTTGCAGTGTGTAAACGTAGAGAGGCGTGGTGGTGGTCAAGCCCGACCCACTCCATCAGCGTTGGAGGGCCAGGTGTAAGGTGGTGGCCGGCGGTTACAGATTGATCCATTGATTCAATTGTCAAAAGATTGATCAATGGAGTTCGTGATTAGAGACTGCATGAATCTAAAGTCAAACTTCAGCAAACCTTTGGGTTTTCACCTCAATCCCAGCGCTGTCACGTTCTGTGTGACAGAAACGTTTGGTCCCTATTCATACCTTAATATCGGGTTAATATGTGCTCACTTGTGTTTCATAGGGCAAGTGCATTCAACAGATGTTCCTACAAAGGTTTTTTTTTGTTGGTTAATGTGTTACGCCACACAAATGGCTGAGGGCGATTTAGACAAGTTCAACAAGTTCAGAGAGAGTTTGTGTAACCTTGCATTCCCAAACTTGAGAGGTTCGGAGAACAAAGTTATATGAAGAGACTTTTGTATTGTATACTCAGCCTGCATTTCATCTGGCATGAGACAACCCTTCAAATGTTGCCCCCCAAACAGTCGATAGTCTTTCAGTTATGCAAAACAAAATTCTTCATGCAGCATATATAATCAAGCCATGATGAGACTTTCCATTATTCAGTTGTTTCACAGAAATGGCTGTTGTTTACGCGGAAGGGAAGTTCTTAAATCCCTCAAAGGAACTCTGATCTGCAGCCAATGCCTTTGTTCACCAGGGAAAGTAGAGGCCAAAGCCTTCGCTTTTGAGATTATTTAGAAAATTAACTTCTGAAGAAATAACTCTGACGGGCCCGGAATAACGTCTTCACAGAATTCTGAAGACCAAACGCTTGTAGCTTTCGTTCATCATTAAGTCTGTTCCTCCTGCTCAGTTTGCCCTCTGTATTGAACAGCTCAGCTCTGTCTGCTGCTGGGCTTCAGGTCAAATGTGTGGGATGAGATAAGCTCAGCCTTGAAGATCCCATAATAATTGTGCATGTGTCATTAGTCAGACATCCGTTCTCTGGAAGAGATGTTTAGCAATAACATGTTGGTTTGTTGCCTTTATGACGACAAGATGCTCTAATCTTTCCCTCCAAGCAAACTTTGTAAAGGCACGGAGGTGTCTCTAACGAAGGTCCAGATTGCATCCTGTGTCATCCTTAAATACATTCACACAACAACTTTTCCACTGAACCCAAGTAATAATCGCTGATCCTGTCTGTGTGGAAACAATGGTTCTTGTGTCTTGCCAGAACAACGCCGACTGCATTCGCTACCAGGATTCAAAGTTTTAAACGGCAAGTTGATGAAAACCTCTAAAAGAGAGTTATGTTAGCTGATGAAACCAACAAGACTGTCTATATTTAAAGCTCTGGACGTCAGATGGACTCTAGCTCTTCTGGTCAGCAGATGGTGCTACCTCTGCCAAGTGGCTCGTCCCAGCTAGCTGCCGATGTTCAGCGAGATATCATCACACATTATTATCATCATGATTATTATCATTACACTTCTGTGTTCAACTGCTGCTGTTCCATCTCCGTGGGCCCCAACCTCACCTTCGCAGCCCGCAGAGGCATCGCCAAGGTTACGACCCCTTCTCCTCCATGAAGGCAGCTACATGTGTTAATTAGTATGACACATCTTCACATTAGACACCAGACGTCACTGAGTCAGGGTCTTTTGGGGACTTTTTGGCAGGCTGTGCTCAGAATCACTGACCTAAAACCAGTGGAGTGTGATTCTGTGTTAACTGCGTGGGCTGACAGATGTAATACAGCAGCTCCATGTGTGCCAGGCTTTCTTGGTTCCTGAGGGTGTTTCTGATCTGAATGATATCTGATGATGTCAGGTTCTCTACTCCAAACCCTTGTACTCCACACTGGGTTATTTTATGAACATGCTCCTGTACTTTATCCTTAACTTGAGCATATGGCTTTTTCTTGGTGTTGGAATACTTGATTAATCGTGTGGGCAACGGTTTGTAAAGAAAAAATATATATTTAGAAAATGAATTAAATAAAAAAGACAATAGAAGAGTAAGAGAAGACAATTAGAGGAAAATATACATGTAAAAAAAAGAACATTAAAATCAGTTATATTCCTCAAGGGTATGTATTGTGCATCAAATACTGAATATAAAAACAAGAAGCTGTAGTAGATCCTACAGAAACGTTGGAAAGAGTCTGTGTGATGGTGTCAGATTCATTCAGTCGTCACTCGATGAAGACAGCCAAAAGGAACTGAAGGCACAGGAAACAAGCTCAGGCGCACTAATAATACCTCCTATCTGTTATTGCTCTGGGTCACCAGGACGATGACCGGGATTATGAAGGTGGTGTTATTGTTGTGAGTCTCCCTCCCTGATTAATAACCTCTGCTGGGTCTGTCAGATAAAGGGGATGCATTGATACAGTACAACCAAATACACATTGTGTCATAGGGGAGAGTCTAGTGGGTGTGTAGGGTGTTGACTCCCTGCTGAAAGGTTCTGGGTTCGATGCCCGACGTCCGCAGCCCACCTGTAGGCATCGTAGAGAAGGATGCCCCCCAACCCTTACCCGCTTCTCAAAGACATCGGTCTGAATTCACTCTGTTGAAGCTTTGGATGAAAGCGTCTAAATGATGAGATGAAGAAACATGACCTTCAACCCCGTCATATCTGGTTTGCTCTTCGCAGGGAACCCGTTTCTCGTGCATCGGGTTCATCGTTCCCGTCAGCACAACGTCAGTGGGTCGTGAACACGCGGTTCTCCTCTTTTCTCAGCGTCTTCAGCGTTTTCTTCAGTCGTCTCCATTCCAGGAGACAGCGCTCCCTGTCTGTCCCAGGATGGGAAGGGAACCCTGCCCAGAGCAGTCTCATATGCTCTGTACAGACACAGTGCTGCTCCCCTGTTTCTAGGTCACAGCCTCCTCCTCCTCCTCCTCCTCCGCTTCCTCACCTCATTGTAGCACACCATAGCTACACTCTGGTTCAGCCTATATTTACATTTAAGTGAAAGGTGGTAAATGTTGGCATGTTTGCAAATGCTACAAGAATAATTGAATTGAAGGGTTGTAATTTCTGTCACTTCTTTCCTTCCTCCCTCCCTCCCTCCCTCCCTCCCTCCCTCCAGACACCAGTGACAGGGTTTCCCAGCCAGGTTTCCAGGGGCACTAGGTCCAGACTGGATGGGCGGAGGTCACACAGGCCAGCAGGGGGCCGAGTGATGGACAGCCTGTCAGACTTCAGCGGACCCTGCGCTTCCAGTCGCAGGGAATGGGAGTGAGTAGAACTCACCTGATACTTGAGCAAACTATCGACCACTCTTTCATAAAATCGTATTGTCATTAAGCAACTATTAAGATGTTAAAGCTGGGGTAGGCACTTTTATGGTAGGCACAGAGATATCTAGATTTTGAAAGTATCCAACTGAAACCCCCTCTTTTTTATGACAAAAAAAGCCTCTTAAATGAATTGCCTACCGCAGCTTTAACAAGAGTATTAACTAACCACAACGTCCACGCTGTGACGTAGGAGATGTTCTTCTCTAAGGGTTCATGATTAAAGATCTTTGTATCTTTGTGTCACCTCACACGTATCTCTATAAATGACCACTCAAATGAGGGGACTCATTTCAAGAATGGCAATCATTTTGTCCTGTTTTGTTCCGGCTTTCAGCACCAGCAGCTGTGTTGACGATTTACTGGAAGAAGATGAAAAGGATCGAGCTAAAAGGTACTGAAACTGTGGAACTAGTTCTGTTGGACTGTCACACAAAGAGACTAAAACATGAACCGCTTATATATATATATATATATATATAAGCGGTTCATGTTTTAGTCTCTTTGTATCTTTGTATATATATATATATATATATATATATATATATATATATATATATATATATATATATATATATATAATATTCCTGTTGTTCTGTCTTCTTTCTCTATCATACATCGTTTGAGGTGCTCTTCGAGCTGGTCTCCAACTTAACTCACCTTGTGTCTCCACCTTGTGTCTCCACCTTGTATCTCCACCTTGTATCTCCGCCTTGTGTCTCCACCTCACCCCTTGTCTCCACCTTGTGTCTCCACCTCACCCCTTGTCTCCACCTTGTGTCTCCACCTTGTGTCTCCACCTAACTGTGTTCTCCACCTCACCCTGTGCTCCACCTCACTTTGTGTCTCCACCTCACCCTGTACTCTTCCTAACCTGTGGTTCCACTTTGTGCTCCACCTCACTGTGCTCTACCTGACCTGTGGTTCCTCTCGGTGGTGTGCGAGGGCAGGGCGTCCCGGAACAAGTCGGAGAAGAAGCGGAGGGACCAGTTCAACGTGCTCATCAAGGAGCTGTGCACCATGCTGCAGGTCCAGGGGCTGCCCTGCAAGATGGACAAGTCCACCATCCTGCAGAGGACCATCGGCTTCCTGCAGAAGCAGAAAGGTTCCCTCTTGTTTTCTCTAGGGATCCGTCTGGGAGGGGGGTAGCATTAGGGTGTTGGAAGTCCAACACATTAGGGTGTTGGACTTCCAGCCGAGAGGTCCTGGGTCCTGGGTCTCCCAATCCCCAATGTCCTCGGTGTACCTGTAGGCCTTTTAGAGCTAGATGACCCTTAACCCCTACCTGCAACTTAATGACCTGTCTCTCTACTGTCTAACCCCTACCTGCTCCTTAATGACCTGTCTCTGTACTGTCTAACCCCTACCTGCTCCTTAAGGCAAGGCAAGGCAAGGCAACTTTATTTATATAGCACTTTTCATACACAAGGCAGACTCAAAGTGCGTATGACCAGGTCACTTAATGACCTGTCTCTGTACTGTCTAACCCCTACCTGCTCCTTAATGACCTGTATCTCTACTGTTTAACCACTACCTGCTCTGGATGCTAGTTGCTTTGGGTAAAAGCGTCTGCTACGCTACATGACTAAATAGTTAGCGCCCAGAGAACAGTGTTGATATTTGCTTTGAGGTTTGATCATCAGTGTTTATAATTAGTTCACTGCTGCTGGGTAAGATGGAGGAGTTAGCGTTTATATAAATCAAACACATCTTAAGTTATTAGATAATGGTCTATACTTTCACTAGGCTGGAACACTTCATTTGAAGTTCAGTTCCTTGTGTTCATTTAAAAGGTTTCAGGGAGCCGTTCCAAACTCTTCTGGGGGAGTGAGTGTTGCTAATCCGTCTGATTCAGTGTCTGAGCTGAGCGCAGTGCTGCTAATGGCTAACTGTTGGCCATCTCTCCTCCAGACATGTCGGCCCAGAACGACAGCTGTGACGTGAGGCAGGACTGGAAGCCCTCCTTCCTGAGCAACGAGGAGTTCACTCAGCTCATGCTGGAGGTGAGACCACACCGCCAAACTACGCTGGAGGTCAGCAGTTGTAGAGTAGGTGAAGAGAGGTTCAAACTAACTGCTACCTGATGACTGTAGAGGTGAGATACTTGAGGGATAAGCCAGACTAGTAAACTAGTATTGGAGGTTAGCAGTATAGGTTAAACTAACTGCTGTCTGACAGTAGAGGTGAGATACTTCAGGAGTAAGTCAGAACATTCAACCAAGGCTGAATGAAAGGTCCCTCCTATAGGCTGACCACTGGACTAGCCGCTAGCCTCTAGCTTCAGTCTGTCACTGGTTCAACGTTTTTTGCACTTTTGCCAATTTGGCACACCACTGTTTGTACATACAGGACCTTTTATAACAACTTTTAAACTTTTATATCAAAAGCTATGTCAATGATCTCCTACGACCCGGTCTGCAGATCAGACCCACAGGCTCATAGACGCTGGGTAGCAATGTGGAGAAACCAGCCAGAGTGAGCTGGATTACCTTAAAACCCTCACCTCTCTGTCCAGGCCTCACTCCAAAGCCATTTACAATGCACCATCACACATCAATAGCGATGTCAACAGCTCCTGTGACCCTGCAGATCACACCCACAGGCTGGTAAATAATAGGCTTGGCAATTTAGACACACAAGAAACAGACACAGCACACCATCGATCCGACCATAAAACAACAGGGAGCGACCGTTCTACGACCCGGACCTCTCACCATGCTGCCGCTGACCTCGGTCATGTTTTGTTTCCAGGCTTTAGATGGCTTCCTGGTTGCCTTGACGACGGACGGAAATATCATCTATGTGTCAGACAGCGTCTCTTCTCTGATTGGACACCTGCCGGTAAGATATCCTCAAGACAACAAGAGAAATATATATCCCACTGTAATGAGGGCAATCAGAGCATTGAGACCATCGCCCATAGCTGGTTCCTCCTGGTGGTCTCAGAACACTGAGACCCTCACCCCTAGCTGGTTCCTCCTGGTGGTCTCAGTACACTGAGACTCTCAGCACTATTTGGTTCCTGCTGGTGGTCTCAGAGCATTGAGAGCCTAACCCCAGAGTGTTCCTCCTGCTGCTCTCAGTCAGACATGGTGGACCAGAACATCCTGAACTTCCTGCCGGAGCGCGAGCACAGCGACGTTTACAAGCTGCTGTCCTCCCACATGCTGAGCTCCGACCCCGCCAGCTCCGACTTCCTCGACAGTGAGTGCCCCGCCCCGACGTCTCTCCTCCGGCTCCCCCCCCCCCCCCCCCCCCTCCCTGTCTCCCAGAACCAGTGATTTGATTTAGTTTTCTACCTCTGCCGGTCTTCTTTATCGTTGTAATGTCAAAGATAGTGCTTTACTCGTCCCATCCAGACAAAATTAATTCAATTTAAATGTCAAACTCATTCAAATTCATTAGATTTAAATGTTAAACTCAATCCTATTCATTCAATTGAAGTGTCAAATCCTTTTAAATTCATTCAATTTAAATGTCAAATTCACATAATTTCATTACCTTTCATTTTAAAGTTTTTATTTTGTACTGTGCCGCTGACATCATGAATCAGTCTCACTAATTAGCTTGCCACAGAACTTCTTTAAAACACGCGTTGGTCTCTCTGTCAGAGTGGACAGCGTCTCCCTCGTGGACGCCAAGCGTCTGCAGAGCTGTGGTGTTAACCTCTCACCTCACTCTTACCGTTTCTGACCGTTTTAACGTCTCCCTGTGTTAATATGATCTCCCTCTATTGGATTACCCTTCACAGCGCAGCGTTGGGAAACACTTTAGCTAATAATAGGTGGCTAGCCCGCTGGTGCTGCTATAGTTAGGGGGACGGGCGGCTAATCATTATGTGTTACCACGGTAACCTTGAGTGATGCCCGGGGCAAAGGGCTCCAGACGGTGACCTTAATCCTGGACGGGTCAGCTGGGCTTAAGTCACGGCGCAGAAGATGAGGAGTTCTTCAATGTTCTAATGACTATCTCCTCCTACCCCTCCTCCTCCTCTTGCTCCTCCTCCTCCTCCTCTTCAACTTCATCCTCCTCCTCCTCCTCCTCCTCCTCTTCTTCCTCTTCCTCCTCCTCTCCTCTCCCTCTCCTCCTCCTCTTCCTCCTCCACCCCTCTCTTCCTCTTCTTCCTTCCCTCTCCTCCCGCCCCACCTCCTCCTCCTCCTCCCCCTCCTCCTCCTCCTCCTCCTCCTCCTCCCCCTCCTCCTCCTCGTCCTCGTCCTCCTCCTCTTCCTCTTCTTCTTCCTCCTCCCCTTCTCCTCTTGCTCCTCCCCCTTTCCTCTTCCTCCTCGTCCTCCCCTCACCGCCCCCTCTCCTCCTCTTCCTCCCCTCTCCTCCTTCCCTCTCCTCCTCCTCTTCCTCCCCTCTCCTCCTCCTCCTCCTGCTCCTCCTCTTCCTCCCCTCTCCTCCTCCTATTTCTCCTCCTCCCCTCTCCTCCTCCTCCTCCTCTTCCTCTTCTTCCTCCTCCTCTTCCTCTTCCTCCTCCAGGTGAGTCTCATGTGGAGTTCTGTTGTCACTTGGCGAGGGGAAACATGGACCTGAAGGAGCCTCCCATCTACGAGTATGTCAAGTTCATAGGAGACTTCAAGTTCCACAACAATGGTAAATATCCAGTTATTCACCGTGCAGCACACCTGGTATCACTAAACATTACTTAGTACTAGACTTAGCACACCTATATCACTAGACCTAACTTAGTACCAGACTTAGCACACCTGTATCACTAGACCTAGCTTAGTACCAGACTTAGCACACCTGGTATCACTAGACCTTACTTAGTACTAGACTTAGCACACCTATATCAAAAGACCTAACCTAACCTAGTACCAGACTTAGTCCACCTTGTATAATTTTACCTAGCTTAGTACCAGACTTAATCCACCTTGTATAATGGTCAATACTCACACACAAAATGCTAAATCCTACACTTTTCTTGCAAAAGCATACTTTGCCCTCAAAACAGTGTTAACTCTTCCCTAAATGGTATTTTCTTTTCAAATGAGAAACATACATCATATGAGTAGACATTTCACCCCATTGAACACTGGTGTGCAGAATGGAAAACACTATAGTATGAATGGAAAACACTATCTGAATGCTTCATCAGTAGAATTATGCTTTTGCATATTCAGTATTACACTGTCACCTGTTGGGTGTAAAATATTGCCATATGTTTTTACGTACACTCAAATAGAAAACAACACACAAAACTTTACAGTAACAACAAATACTGTATTTGTTTCCAAAATGTGCAGTCTACTGTAAATCACAACAAACAGGATGATGATTATTTAGGATATTATCCATCTTATGGTGGAAATGTACTGGATATAAGTATTGACCCTTATGGGTATGTGTACGTGTATGTATTTATGTAGGTAAGTGTATGCATGTATATGCAAACGGGGTGTTTGATATAAGCTGAAGCTTCTGCCCTACCCTTTGGTTATGACCAATAAAAATGCATTAATTCGATCATTCATTCATTCATTCAGATGTTTTGTTTACAGTATTGCCTATTTTCTGTTATCTCTTTCATTTCATCCTGTTTTCATCCTGTTTGCTGTGATTTATAGTAGACTACACATTTTGGATACAAATACAGTATTTGTTGTAAAGTATTGTGTGTTGTTTTCTATTAGAACCTAAAAACATTAACATTAGGTTATATTTTACACCAGGTGACAGTGTAACACTCAACATGCAAAAGCATAATTGAACTGATGAAGCATTCATAGTATAAAAAAATACCATTTAGTGAAGAGTTAACACTGTTTTGAGGGCAAAGTGTGCTTTTGCAAGAGAAGTGTAGAATTTTGGATTTTTAGCATTTTGTGTGTGAGTTTTGAAATTTGTGTTTTAGGGTTTTGAGAAAGTGAGGTAGTATATCAGGAAATATGTTTAAGCAATTGTGAAAAACTGTAACTCCTTGAATCGAAAAGTCTGTACCACTATTAGAAATCTACAAAATCCATCTCAATGTCCATCTTACCACGTTTCATTCTGAGGAGCTGAAAGCAGCTAGGAGAACCTCTGGTGTTGGTCTCAGTGCCCCTTGCTGAACGTGTTATGTCCTCCCCCAGTGCCTACGTCCTCCTGTAACAGCCTGGAGCTGGCCTTACCCCGAACCCTCCAGTCCTCGCTGGAGGAGCAGGTGTGCCTCATCGCCACGGTGCGCCTGGTCACTCCTCAGTTCCTCAAGGTGACGCCCCTAGTTCCTACAACAGGACTGTCTTTTTGATGTATCTCCATCTTAATAAGCATTAAAGTGGAGATGAACCCCATATCTCTTCAGTTGGTCAATAAATCCATCTATGTCTCACAGAGAGAGTCGGGGAACATTTCTGTGTAATCGGAACGTTGCTGCTTCTCCTGGTTGAAACCCTTTACCAGAATGGACGTTTTTTATTGGCTGTGCACCGTGGCTCAAGCAGTGTGACGCTGGTTTAATGCAACGTTTGACGGTTTTGTCTAAAAAACCTTCATGACCGCTCAGATCATCAGATCATCAGATCATTCTAAACTTTACATTTTAAACGGTAAGTTAAAAGGGTTTACTTACTGTAAACCCTTTCAATTTAGTGAGATAGTAATCGTTATTGAAAACATCCATGGCAAGATTTTCCCAACCTTTCTTCTAAATGTGAGTTATCCCACAGTGAGCAGCAGTAGATCGATGCTCCTGGTTCTCCAGCCGAGGTCACTGTTTCAACGCTCAATTCTTGTCTGTTTCAACTTTGACCTCTAACCGGCTGGTTTCTAATCGGCTGGAGGGACAATCTGTCTTTTTGTTTTCAGGATCTGTGCAACGTTGAAGACCCCTGCGACGAGTTCACGTCCAGACACAGTCTGGAGTGGAAGTTCCTGTTCCTGGATCACAGGTGGGGACCACGCTGGATTTACTTTTTATGTAGAACTAGAACAGATAGAAGCGCACCACACACTGATGGGACACGCTACAGATGAGTTGAGACCCACAAGGTGCTGTCCACGCATGAGTAGGACCGTCCTGCTGTTGGTAGAGACTCAAACTGCTTGCAAAACAAGCACCACTGAGAGAGCATTCATATCCAGGTCACGACCTCCTGGCCTTACAGACACTCACCTCAAATCGTTATCATCAGCTAACGATCGATGGAGCAGATTTACAAACACCCACTCGACAGCAGCCCATCTCTAATCAAAGCACAGAGCAGTCATGGTACCCAGGATACGCCGGCAGAAATCGGTCTAGATGTTCTGTCCTGAGGTCAGAGTTCAGAGGGCAGAGCCAAGCTGAGGACGGCGATAAGATTCCTCCTCAGTTGAGACCGTGTTAAATATTGTACTTACTGATGCAAAGACCGCAGGCAGTGTCTCCGCAAACCGAATGTGAGGTTCATACAGTTTGTTCTCTATAACAGCATAACTTTATAATTATTGGAGTTATTGGGAAATTGTTTTGGTTGTTTTGTAAAATGTGATGTGAAAAATATATATGTATAAAAAATATATTATATATATATATATATATATATATGCTTATGACTCCTCTGTGTGTGTGTGTGTGTGTGTGTGCGTGTCTGTGTGTGCACATGTGTGCATGTTGTGTTGTGTTGTGTGTGTGTGTGTGTGTGTGTGTGTATGTGTGTGTGTGTGTGTGTGTATGCACAGAGCGTCTCCCATCATCGGCTACCTCCCCTTCGAGGTGTTGGGGACGTCAGGCTACGACTACTACCACGTGGACGACCTGGAGCTCATCGCCCAGTGTCACAAGCACCGTGAGATTCACTCACTCACTCACTCACTCACTCACTCTCTCACAATACACATGCTCAAACACTGTGAGACTCACTCACTCACTCACTCACTCACTCACTCACCCCTCCCTTCCCCAGTCATGCAGCTAGGGAAGGGGAAGTCCTGCTACTACCGCTTCCTGACCAAAGGCCAGCAGTGGATCTGGCTGCAGACGCACTACTACATCACCTACCACCAGTGGAACTCCAAGCCCGAGTTCATCGTCTGCACCCACACTGTTGTCAGGTGGGTGGCCCCCCCCCGCTGCTCTCCGTCAGGCCTAGGTCAGGGGTCAGAGGTCAGGGGTCAGGAGGAGTCCTTCAGGGTCTTGAGAGGTCAAGAGGTCATCGGGTGAACGTCACACGCGGAGCACCATTTAAAAAAAATAATCGAAACCGATGGATCAATAAAGCGGTTCAGTATGACATAAGGGGAACTTTAAGTATGATTATTTTCAGGGGACAATTCCAAGCTACATATGATGGATAATAGTTTGTAGTTTGTAACCCAGTAGAGCAACTGAGCCAGTTGCTTGTCCACAAAGCCACAGGGGCCAGGAAGACATTACCCATAAGCACTCTCTAAATTAACTGACTGTTTACAGTTGGAGAAGTAACCAAAGAACCTAAACTGGTTATTATTGTTACTTTGCATACTAATGGTCAAAAATATCATTCATAAAAATTCCTGCTATTTATGGATTGATGGTCAATCCATCAATAGTCGAACATCTTGATATGTATGTTAAGACAGGCAGCGTTACAGACATCAGAGAGGCTGCTCTGTCGGCTGATCACAGAGATTAAAACCGTAAGAGATGGTGTGTAACCAAATGTGTTGACAAAGGGGTGGTCTCTGAGTCATTTTCACACTTCATCATTGAGGAGTCTTCCTCAGTGCTGTAGGAGCGACCATCTGTTTGGCTCCTCCCCCATCTGTCCGCAGCCGTCTTAGGAGTGGCGGAGGTGACGAGTGTGTGTTGTGTTTGTGGGCTCAGCTACGCGGAGGTGCGGGCGGAGAGGAGGCGAGCCATGGGTCTGGAGGAGATGTCCCCCCCCGTGGAGCTGGCCCCCTCCTCTGTGAAGGTAGGGGAGCTATGAACCCTTAGAACAGATCTGAAGAAGTAGAACCACACTCTGTTCAGACCGCCGGTACCAAAGCAGCTTCTCATCTCCTCCTCCTCCTTTTTCCTCTCCTATACCATTCCTTTCTCCTATTTTGTGTCTTCCATTCTCTTCTCTCTCTAAATGTTCTCCTCTCTCATCTCCCCTGTTGTCTCTCCTCCCTTTCATCGTCTCTCCTCTTCCCCCTCCTCCTCCTCCTCCTCCTCCTCCTCCTCCTCCTCTTCCCCCTCCTCCTCCTCCTCCTCCTCCTCCTCCTCCTCCTCCTCCTCCTCCTCCTCTTCCCCCTCCTCCTCCTCCTCCTCCTCCTCCTCCTCTCCAGGCCCAGGAGCTGTACCTGGACTTCTGCTCCACCCTGGACCCTCCTAAGGAGCGGACCAGTGCGGCGCGTTCCGTCTCCTCCCGCGGCTCCAGGAAGTCCTCCCACCTGGGGCTGTCCGACTCCGCCTGTAAGTCACACGACCGGGGGTCACATGATCCAGGGGTCACATGATCCTGGGGTCACATGGTCGAGGGACACCTGGCTCTGAACCCTCGTCTGAATTTCTATTTCCTCGTATTTCTTGATTGAAGTTTGGAGTTTAACGATGGAATAATATTGACGTTGTTGACAGCTCTCGCTCAAACGCTGGGCGAATAATAGAATCAAACTCTTATTTTAACTATACACAACCCTTGATGAAGCAGCCTGTGTGTCTAACCAGCTAACCTGTCCCTGCTGCAGCCGCTAACTCGTACACGGAGCCCTGCACCCCGTCGTGGCAGTCCACGTCCATCGGGACGGATAACTCCACCGCCAGGCTCCAGCCCGGCGGCTCCAAGGTCCGTACCCCCGCCTGCTTTAAGGAGCTCACGTTCAGCTTCAGGGGACGCAGTGTTGTCGTTAATGCCCTTGTAGACGTTGGCTCAGACAGAACTCTGAGTTCTGTTCTTTGACCCCAGCTCAGCCTCCGTCCCCTACCCCGCTGTGTGCCCGCGGTGTGGTGATATCCAGAGTGTGTGTGTTGAGGTTCTGTGTCCCCTAAAAGCAATTATATCCAAAGTATGATGTTGAGGTTCAGTGTCCCGTCAAAGAAATTACATCCAGAGTTTGTTTGTAGAGGTTCTGTGTCCCCACAAAGTGCAGTTATGCACACGTTGTGTATCCTCATGTCTCACGTTATTCAGAGTGTGTGTTTTGTTCTGTGTCCCCACAAAGTGCAGTTATGCACACGTTGTGTATCCTCATGTCTCACGTTATTCAGAGTGTGTGTTTTGTTCTGTGTCCCCACAATGAGCCGCTATTGTGTTTGCTGACTTCCTCTGTTGTTTGGGTCAAGGTGAACGGAGTCAAGGAGTAGATATATGATCAATAGAGTCAATAGAGAAATATAATTGAAAGTCAAAGCCATCAACAGATGATAGGATTAGTTTAGAAAAAGGTTTCTTTAGCACAGAATAGCCACCATAGCCAAGTGTAAAAGTGCTGGATAATAAGAGAACCGCACACAAAGTCCTCAATGTTAAGACGATGCTACACAGTTCTG
Source organism: Micromesistius poutassou (assembly GCF_964030765.1). NCBI lineage: Eukaryota > Metazoa > Chordata > Actinopteri > Gadiformes > Gadidae > Micromesistius > Micromesistius poutassou. Next base: position 12 of record NW_028177826.1, on the reverse strand, counting down.
TGGCTGCTGTTC
>NW_028177827.1:0-4016 GCF_964030765.1 Micromesistius poutassou | reverse complement strand
GGTTTAATTGTCCGTTAACCGACCACAGGGTCAATGAGCAGGGGGACATCAAAAGGCTGTGTGTTGTGGAAGAGAAGCATTGAATGGGAGATAGGCGACAGCATGGCATACTGCCTAATAACCTGTTAAAGGCCCGACATGCTGCTTATTTGGGGGATTTTTCAGGGGGATCCGGCTTTCCCTTTGGTTCTGGGTCAACGTGCGCCGCAATCTGAAGAGCAGGCGTCCAACACCTGACACCCTATAATGGCTCAGGTAAAAGCACCCACAGGCCAGTCTTGAGTTAACAACACCCAAAATGATGCGTTGAGTGTGAGTGGGTATGGTTTGTTATGTGTCCGTTGTGACTGTGTGTGTGTCTGTTGTAGGTGTTTGTGTGCGTGGGCGGGTGCTTTGTGAGTTTTGTTGTGTGCCTGTATTTTGAGTGCTAATGGTATACGAGTGAGTGATTGCATGTCAGTGTGTGTATTTGTGTACGTGGGTATTTGTGTTTGGTGTGTACGTGTGTGTGTGTTCATGCATGTGTGTTTGTGCATGTGTGTGTGTGTGTGTGTGTGTGTGCATGCGTGCGTGTGTGTGTTCATGCATGTGTGTGTGTGTGTGTGTGTGTGTGTGTGTGTGTGTGTGTGTGTGTGTGTGTGCACACATATGTACGTGTGTGTGCATGTGAGTGTGTGCATGGGTTAGTGTGTGGGTGTGTGTGTGTGTGCATGCACACATGTGTGTGTGTGTGTGTGTTCATGCATGTGTACACGAGTGTGCGTGCACGTGCATGCGTTTGCATGTGTGTGTGTGTGTGTGTGCGTGTGCTGCTGCTGCTGCTGCTGCTGCTACCTGGTGGCCGTAGGTGGCATGGCGAGGCAGCAGCAGCGGTGTGAAGAGCTGCAGCAGGCGCTCGGTGCCGATGACGCGGCTCTCCTTCAGCAGAAGGGCGTGCTTGAACCAGCGATCCCACAGCCCGGCGCCGTCGGGGGGGAGGCTGGAGCTGCGGCGGTGGCGGGTAGCAGGGTGGGAGGGGGGGGGGAGACCCATGGAACACCGAGAGAGAGACCCAGAGAGAAAGACCAGAAACAGGAAGAGAGACAGAGAGGGTTTCTCATTAGATACACAACGTCGGGAGATCAAACACAACCACGCACGTGCGAGCGCACGCGCACACGCACACGCACACACACTGCAGGCAAGCAGAAACACACACAGGCGCATTTTGTTTTGAAAAAACAAATTGGTCTGCTTTTTAATCAGTAAACACATTAAATAAGAATAATTGTATTTCCTCAAAAGGCTGTTTTATTATACCCTTTCAACACAGCAGACTATGAAGTCCAGTGGACAAAAATATATATAAACCCCTCCATAATAAGTCTAAAGATGTGCACAAGCCAAAAAGGTATCTCTGCAGAAAAGAAGGGATTTAGCTGGCCTCTGCTGAATGCATTTTATTGGATTTGAGTGCATGTAATGCCCGAAAGGTCTCGCTCTGGGAATCAATAAGGCGGCCGAGCGGAGCGTGGCCGCTAGCACGCCTCCTCATTACCCAAACGCACTAGGGAGTCACAGATAGGGCCTTTTAATTTACCCATGACCTTCCCCTGTCCAGTGCAGCCGTGACCTCCATGCAGGCTGTTGGCCACAGGAAGAGGAGGAGTGCATCAAATGGCCGTGTTAACAAACCCAGCTGTCTGAGGCACCCTTAGAGAACGCCTCGGTCCGGGCGCCCTCTGTCAAACTGCTTTGTAAAAAAAAAAAGAATACTAGAAAAAAAAGCAGCATTCTCTAGAATAAACTGTGAGAATTTTTTTTTGATTCAGCCTAAAATGTGTTTGCTTTTTTTTTGTGACAGTTTGAAAAGGAGAAAAAGGTCTCTTGAACTCTCGCACTTTTTTGTAGCAGCTAATAGCTGGGCTGTGAATCATTCTATTATGGTGCACATTCATTATGGGGCAGCGGGAGAGTGATGTCACCATTCTACACACACACACACACACACACACACACACACACACACACACACACACTGTGTCGCACACTCACACTCACATAAACGCGGGGTTCTCTCTCTTGCTGGTCCTACATCAAAAGCTGAGGGTTGGCGATAGAGGACTAGAGTGCGCTGAAGTCGTGACACACGATAACTCTGCCACCTTGGAAAATTGCTTTTTTTTTCCTCATTAAACTCCTCTATCTAAAATTTAAATAATAATCAAATTAATATAGCTATCCTTTTCACAATCTCCTAATCTTGAATTGTCACACACACACACACACACACACACACACACACACACACGTCTTAACCCTCATGACAACCACACACCTCATGACCACAGGACATGAACGTGCAAGGTGTAAACAAAACACAAAACACAATAGACCAAAAAATATTTATGTATCTTTACTATGCATCTTTCGTCATGCATCCATGTTCCCCCCCCCCGCTGCCCCAGACCCCGGGACACTGCACCTGATGTCCTGCGGCTGAGGGCTGCCCTTCTGGCCCTCCACCAGGTCCCAGGGCAGCAGGCAGCCCCTCTCCGTGCTCCAGCACAACCTTTGGAGCTCGCGAAGGACAACTGCGCTGCATGCTTCCAGGTCCGCGTCGCTCACGCTCAGCGCTCCTCTGTTACAGAGGCTGACCGACACACACACACACACACACACATAGTGAGACAGATAGTGCCATGTGGATTGCTAGGCTAAGAGCCTGGGCTAAAGGACCCTCTCTCACTCTCTCTCTCTCTCTCTAACACACATAAAACACACACACACACACACACCCATGTGCAAGCATTCACAAATGTACTCACGTAAACTTGCGTTTAGGCATGTCCACATGCTTCAGGTTTATAGGAATACATTATTATTATTATTATTATATATATTACATTACGCTCACCCAACAAATGATATCAAAGTCCTCGTCAGTAATGTACATAATAAGTATAGGATGTTCATCTTTATGCCACTTAACATGCTGGCATTTACAGGTTTGGCAATGACTAATTTATTTATTGTTCATATATATATATACACATATAATTAGCTGAAGAGAAGACGAGAGAAGGAAAGACACACATTTCAGCGGCGCTGCATTCATCCTCAGACACTTTGTGAGCAGAGATCCAATTATGGTTAATGAACGACAGTCAAAAAGATAAAAGCGCCGATGTCCTACCCCATCCTTCGTGGTGCTAACATTACATCGCCCTACCAGGACAATGGCGCCGCAGAGACTGCACACTAAACCCCCTCGGAGACCAAGTGTGTATTTGTTGTGCGTGTGTGTGTGTGTGTGTGTATGTGTGTGTCTCGTTGCTATCAGTGTTGAGTGAGGACACTTCATTTAAAGTGAGAGCCCTCCACACCGAGGGTAATACATATCCCTCTGCGTGAGTGAGATTGGCTCGATGACCACTGCTGCACCGTAAAACAATCAGCGGGGAAAAATAACAACATGAAGGGGAACGAAGAACTAATATTAAAAAAACAATGCATGTTATCAAAATATCCACACAAAGGGGCAAGGACGTGACAGTGGACGGAACATCTACACGTTGACACTGACAATTTATTTTGGGAAAATATGCACCTGATGATGGTGTCGAGTTTGCTGTCCTCAATCAAAGAGGCCAGGTAGGCATCGGTGTGTCGGTCCCGGAGGCGTCCTTCGATGCACTCCAGCAGATAATAGAGTCCTTCACGGGTGAGTCTGAAAGAGCATTACGCATTAAGAGTGCTGAAAGGAAATTATACAAAAAAAAAAAAGGAAAAGAGGTTATTTTATCAATATTCCAACTATTTGTAAAAGGGAGGATGCGTTTGATCAAAACTTGTGCGATCCATTTTTTCCTTTTTTCCATTGAAACCCTCTTTAGGCGATTTCCTTGAAGTTCTCAAGGCCTGCCGGAGGAATGCGGTGGTTAGAGTGCCGGTGCCACAGTTGGGGCCTTCGACTATTCAAATATCTATTGATGCCGCTGGAATGACGGCTTGTACTTGCAAGGTCCACATGAAAA